>NW_026534337.1:8774618-8780826 GCF_026225885.1 Hylaeus anthracinus | reverse complement strand
TGTGTGTGTGTGTGTGTGTGTGTGTGTGTGTGTGTGTGTGTGTGTGTGTCGTCTAACGATTCTCGTTCGGCCCTCGTCGCGATTAGATCAAAATATATATCGGTCTTTGCGTGTGTCATCACGCAAAGTAGCATGCAAACGTGTCATTCTTTCTTCCCTCGGGATTTAACATAATGGCGAAACATGCGCAGTGGTATTTATAATGACGAATGACGTAAAATAAATAAATAGAGGAACGGTGGTAAATAATACACGGGTATCATCGTTTCTCTGTCGTTGCTTAGAAACAGTAGTTGGAACGGTAAATGCACGACGCGAAAATGATTCCTCCAATCCTCCGTCAATCAAGCACCCTTAGGGTTTCTTAAAAATGGTGATAATTTATTCGTCTTTCACTTGCGAGCAAGTGCATGCACGCGCCCCACACAACCCACACTACATGTATACGCCACACATATACGCTACGAACCTAACACACGACGCCATGCACGCACACATACCTCTTCTTTCCAACTATGCAATTATTACTACAAACACGCTAGAACGAATACACCGAAAATAGGGATGTTTGATTCCGAGTCTCGATGATCTTACGACAATCATCGATTTTTTAAATGGATTCCAACATGTTCGATTCTGACACGAATTTATTTTCTTTTTGAAGATCGATTCTCTATTCTTTCAGTTTCTCGTGAAACACGGATTGCGTTCTCTTTGCCCAATAAAAATTAATATTTTGCTGAATGATTAATAGACTGATTGCTTTTTTCTTTGCGGTGTTTTAAATATAAATGTACAAGTGTAATTCAATGATTTATACAGTGGATGTAGAAAGTATTCGTACACTGATCAATTTCCAAACAAACTATGTAAAATTATAATTTATTAACTTATTTTTTTATAAACAATGACATTCTACATATTCTCGGAAATCTCTAGATTACAAACAAAAATAGCTATTTATGTAAGTTGCGAAATTAACAAGAGAAAAACAATTAATCGATAGAAATGTCGAAGCAATTCGCACAACTGTTTAATTTTTAAAACTTGATTAAAAACAAAAGAAATTTACATTAATTTACAAATATATAGTACTTCCTTCGTGGGATTTCCTTTTGATTTTATAATTATTGTAACTCTTCTAAGCATTAAATTAACTAAATCATTAGTTAGAGGTTGATAAGAAGTGAGATCTTCTTCAATTCCTCTATTAGAGCCATTTTTAAAAGTACTTTACTGGAAATATGATGTTTTCTAATTCGTACGGAGCAATAAACTAATGTGTTTATGTTACAAACTCTACTGTAAATGGTTCGTCATAAGAATCGTGCAAATACTTATTGCTTCTATACTTTTATCCACTTTTCGCATTTGTTTTGTTAATTTCACAAATTATATTAACTAGTAGATGTTGTTTGGACTATATCCATCTTAGAGACTTCCGAGAATTTCAAAATATAATTGATTGTAAAAAAGGAAGTTAAGAAACTACAATTTCACACAAAAGTTTTTGGGGAAATTGATCGGTGTACGAATATATTCTACACCCACTGTACGTGATATACTATAGTTAGTGGGTATAATTTTTTGAATAAATCTTGTCGACGGTATCGCAATTAATTTTTTAGCGAATCAATTCTAGTCATTTCGAACAAAAATGTATCTCAGAATCGATTTTTCTACAAAAATCGAACATCCCTAGCGGAAAGTATCCTGCACGTTCAAAGGCAGCTTCGTATTTCAAGACACTGTTGTATCCAGCGTAGATGACGTCACTTGCTTTCTGCAAGATACATTTTGTTAATGAAGATTACATAATTCGGCATAATTACACATCTCGCACCCTTCAAACGGAACCTTCGCCAGCGAATCGTTTTGCAGCGACATAAACTCTATACATAATATCCAAAGAAATATCTGTCGCGCATTCCAGTTTTTTAAAATAAAACTAGCTCGACGATATTTCTCGTATTCAAAATCATTAAAACGACAATTATAATAATAATTAGCATTAGTAGCAGTTAATTGTTTTTAGAGAATGCTGCACAGAGTACGCGTTACTTTCATTTTATCTATAAACGATAATTCACCTTTGCACTCGTGTAAAGGCTCTATCGTCGCATTGACTAACTACAGTCGATGGACCAGTTTTACAGAGAACAAACGTAAAAAGTGAGACTATTTACAAAGGGAATTCAGGAATTCTTCTCACTGCAGCGTGTGGCGGTCATCGACAGGGCCGTGACAAGGCCAGAAGAAGTATCATTCTCTCGGTCAGATTTAAACTAACTGCTTTAACACTTTATCTATCATTTGAAAAATGGGTATTATCATTTTTGTTACACTGTATTCTAGTAATCAATATTAAATAAAATTTCCTCCGTATAAGGTTGTTGCTTTGGACATAAAAATATGTACGGCCCTGGTCGACGATCGAAATAGTGCGCTTGCCATAACGATAAAGATTAAGTAGAATAGCCTCGATGGTCGTCGATAGGCAGAGATGTACGAAATTGCTTTGGATATTTTTATTCGCCATCTATATACCGATGACGAATAAAAGCACGCATTAATTCGATTGAATAATCACTCGGTGATGTAATTTTAACAATTAAGAGAATGTTGTCCATCTCTGTCGATCGAACACAAGCAATTTCGAAACGTTTAAAAAGAGTGTCGAAAGTCAAATGGCAAACGCAATAGGAAATACGCAGAGTGAAAGTGAGAGAGCGCTACTATGATCGTCGACTGTGCCGCGTTACGTTCGAAATAACAATAAAATACGAACACGAGTCGTCGGTCTCTAAGCGCTTAAAGCGAATGGATTCCCTTACAAAAATATCAGGAAATATACAATATCGTTAATTCTACCTATGGTATCGTGATTCGATTATTAATTGTCTAAACTCACCTATAAACAATGTACGTGAAACGTAGCGATCGTTCGATCCTGCTTGTCGATGGCCGCTCAAATCCTGCGGGGCACGTTCGATCATCTGCGCATGCGCAGTCTCTTCCGCGCCAATATCCATCGATGCCCGTCACTTTCGATTACTTTATTGTCCGTTTTTCTATTTATATTTGCGCGCAAACTTTGTACATCGAGCAGCGAAGGGAGCTCTTTCATTTATTTCACTGAATCCAAAGAATCCTTTCGATACATAGGGATTGTAGTTAACGCATTGCACTTCGAGAATTCCTTTTAATACTAGACCTATCGTGCTTGGTCGAATGATTGTTTTCAAACTCTCGTGCAGTTTGTTATATACAGTGTGAAATATGTTTGCGTTTAATTGATTACAGTTTCTTCGAGACCATAGTATAGTAGACAGGGGTGTGCGGGATTCCCAAAAATATTCGGGATTCCCATAAAATGTCCGGGATTCCCAAAAATATTCGGGATTGCCGAGAATATTCGGGATTCTCGAGTTTATGCGGGATTCCCGAGAATACGCGAGATCCCGCAAAAATCCGGGATTCCCGACAATGTACGGGATGTAGAATAATATCTGGGACTTCCGAAAGTGTTGTTATTCTTGAAAATTTCAGCAATCCGAATGTACGGGATCTCGAAATTCCCGGAAATCCCGAACATTAACGGGATCTCGAAATTCACGGGAATCCCGGATGTATTCGGGATTTTGAAATTCTCGGGATTACATCCCGAATCCTGAAAGGAATTCCCGTCCCGACCGGGATCCCGCACACCCCTAATAGCAGAAGCAGGTACAAATGAAATGTTGGTAGGTTTAGCGTTAAAATGAGCGATACGCCACTGGAGTGCAAAACGTTACAACTTTATCTTGGTAGACTAAAGATATTCTTCGTCAGGAAAAAAAACAGCTTAATGACCGAACTGAACGATGATCGTAGCCCCCACAGATTTCTTACATTTTGTACCCTAAGAAACGGAAACGCAGCTCGTCAGGAACTTTTCTTCTCAGTCGACTCGATGCGCCGAGGGTTCGTGGCACTGAATTACACTAATACTTTATTGTACAGTATAGCTTCGTATCGGTATACTTCAGTGTTTCGCGCGTGCAGTGACGCCATCTACGTTAACGCGTCCTCCTCGAGCTAACTTCGAGGAGGATAGCGCGAGCTCTCGAAAAAGCTCTCTAGCCTTCGAAGAGCTGGATCGAGAGCGTTTCTTTTTTTCTATTTGTCACCTTGTACACCTCCTGTATTCAGTTACGTCAGCACCCGAGGTTGTACAGCGTTCGGACAGTCAGGCGCCCTGACGTCGTTTAGCTTCCTCGTTCCTATTTGCTTCCTTGCTCTAACCAAGTTCACGTGCTCTATTCGCATCAGAGTCGGTTTACGAATCGGTTTCTCTAGCTCACCAGCGATCGTCAATCGTTGTTCATGTCCCTGAGCTCGGTGTAGGCGATCCCCTTTCGGTAGAGGTTGCTGGTAGGCGGTATGATTTTCCTCTTGTTCGGCATCGTCGATGGCCCGGGCACGTAGTAGTGCCGCCTCTTGTACACCACCATCCTGCGCATGCGATATATTTGTTAGTGTGGACATGAATGAACTTTACATGTGTATAAATTTATAATGAAAAGGTTCATTTGTAAATGTACAATCTGTCATTTAATTTAGACTCTTCAATAGACCTTGTCGAGACCTGATGGAGCCATGTACAGTAAAGACTGGATAAGTGTGCAAGACAGGATTGACTGGATAAATGCAAATATGATCCTAATAGATCGACCTTTTTCTTTTTCACTCTCTGTCCTTTTCTACGTTCGACTCGAGTCAAATGTAAACACAGAATAGAAACTCCGACTGGATAAATGCAATGTTGGGTTCCGATTTTCTTGGATTTATCCAATCTTCACTGTGCTCGTTTTAATTCAAATATAAATGCCTCGAAACCATCTGAATTTTAATTTCAATCCCCTTGATTGCTCGCTAAACCTACTGCTGCCATTCCATTAACCGATTGGTGATGGATCATCATTGATCCCACTTTTCAGAGCTTCATTTGCATATCAATAGCAACATGACGTGGAAATTCTAAGTGCGTGATACCAATCTGCCACCTGTTGGCAGAGGTGGGTAAAATTCCTCTCTAGATAAGAACTGGTGAATAAATTCACTCGTTATTCACGAAATAAAAATTAAAGCTTGAATTACAAAATGAAATATTTCACAGTGAAGAAATGCAAAATTAAGACTTCGGTATTAGAACTAAAGTATTAGAACTAAAGTATTAGAACTAAATCTAAGTTTCGTTTATTCGTCACCTATTACGTGAAACTTTGCCCACCTCTGATTACTAGATGCTCAGGACAAGGACTTTTTTTTTTTCAAAATAGATTCTTCGATCATCCACAATTCTTAAGTCGAGAAATAATCGCTATACCAAGCATCGTCGCTATATCATTACACCATTTACGTTTGCATATAGCCGAGAAGGATACGCGCTGATGCCGATGACCTGTTTTATTTTTAAGATCGCTGACCACATTAACTGTTCTGAACGACAGTCAATTAACTTCAACGCGTGTCCTCGGTCAGTCTGTCATTTTTTAACAGAATGATTCTTATCACTAGGATGCCTATTTAACTTTGCAAATCATTTATGCAGTTCTATCGACTTGTTTTCTGGGTCAGATCGTTCCATCGAACACGGTGACCAGACGATCGCTTTATTGCCCTAGCCTAACTGATAATCTTGTTTGCCTTTGATATCGTATCTCTCTTCCAGCCGCTTGCTTTTGTTTTTGCATGTATTTTTTTGTTTATGTTCCATCGATTGTTTTTCTCTTATTTTAGTATAGAAAGGATGTGATTCCCTGTCAACGGATAAATAAATATTGTTTTCACGCATCCACGCTTCGAAAAGTCCGCCTCGAGAGTCTCACGGACGTGAGAAAGTCGAGGCAGGTAAGACGGCCGCGGATTAGACGCCTAATGACACCAGCATCGCCACGGAACGTGTACGTACATCCTTGAGATCGACACTTCGCGAGAACTGGCGTCAAATGCTTGAACGACGTGTTCCTGTCACGCCTGTAATTCTGAACCGCGATTGCGCCACAGAGATGAACGAAATTCTCGTTCAACTAGAGTCATAAATTATCGAATACAGAGGAACAGAATTACTTTCTACATCTAAATATAAATTTATCTGAATGTCCAATGGAATAACAATCGTAGAGTTTCCATTCGTTCGACTAGTTAGAATTCTTCAGATAAAAAT
>NW_026534337.1:8736951-8774608 GCF_026225885.1 Hylaeus anthracinus | reverse complement strand
TTTCCATTCGTTCGACTAGTTAGAATTCTTCAGATAAAAATAATTGACTGATTTCAGTGACAAGTACAACGTGATTAATTGTTGATGTATTTCTATTCTAGATTTTGGATTAATATATCAAGTAATTAATTAATCCCAACTATTTGTTAACTACGTTTAAATCAGTTAATTATTTTTTGTTCCAACACTTTCCGCGACGTGGTGCGCTCAACGTTGATCCAGGTTAGTTCCGGAGCGTCCCTCCAGGTAGCGCCCTGCGACAACAGGATCCAGAGATCTAGAGATCCTTCGTAGGGCCCTCCAGGCCCTTCAGATCCATTTTTAGGACACCGTAGGCTACGGATAAAGAATTTTTCTGATATCTCGATACGTTGATCTTTGAGGAATGAATGATAGGTTAATACTAGGGAAGCTTATGGCAATTATTGGACACTGTTAGGTTCTCATGCGTTGAACATAGAGTCGTAAGAAGGTAGTATTAGAAGGATACTAGAATTTTAAGCTTGGATCTCGCGAGGTCGATCTTGGCGCCTCTATGTTGCGTTTTGTAATCTCGATACAGGATTCTCTTTGAAACCAAACCATGGTATTGTTTAAACACTTATTACTTTGAATAACGATATAACTGTGGTGCACAGAGAGGATTTCTCAAACGTTTCGGCCGGGAAAACTCGTAATTTACAGATGGAAAAATGTTTAATTGTGTTACTTAACGTTCGAGGAGTCAGAATGAGAAATCTTCAGAGGGGACAGGCTGAGGGTATTTTTTGATTTATTTACTTTATTCTTAAAAGTCATCACACAGGGGAGGGGGTTGTAAATTTGGGTAAAGGGAAGCATGCTGGTATTGTATATTAATCAGGTAATAGCCTATCTTTCACCCTGTATTCGTATCTGTATCCTATTTAACTATTCATCCTGATGCTTATCGAAGTATAACGAATAAATTAACAAAAGCTCGTATTCCTTATGTCTTACGTTCAAACTTTATTTTCACTCTATCGTTCTTCGACGTTAGCCTGGATGCGACGATCGATGTGGCAAAACGATACGTTCTAATAAATATATAACGATAAATCGTGCTCGAGAACTATCTGCTAGTGATGGAACTGATACGATTAGGCGTAATTTAATAACCGAAGTACCTACTCGATAGTAAACATATTCTTATTCCTAATTCCCATTTTTATATTTTTAAATATTTGCATCCTACATCTACACTCTCGTGAGATTACAATTTTAATTATATATTACACCTTTGTATCGCAATTCTCTGTGAGAAAAGTTGAATCAAATTATTCGATCATTCGGAACAAAACAAAGAAGACAAATCCTTTATTACGTCAAGTATCGAGTAGATACTTCGTTCAATATAGTTCCATATCCAATTCTGATTGTGTACTACTGACTCTGTACCATTCCCATCACTAATGTTTACCCTTTCGTAGCGTGTCCTGCCCGCTGTGCGTATCCTTCCGTCGTTTAATCGAGAATCGAAGAGTAGCAACTTCGGCGGTTCTCGGGTTTCTACGTAGCCCTATACGCGATGTAAACATACTTAGCTAACGTGTCTAGATCTGACTAGATAGATCCGCTACTCTTCTCGATCCGACATTTCGTACCACGCTTTTTCTCTCTTCCTTTCAGTACCAGCCTCGGAATAACCGTCGTCTTAACCCAGTTATGGCTAACGTCCTTCTAAAAGGGTTCAGAATTCGTTAAAAAATTTCGTCAAACCATTCGAACGTGTTCTGTTTTTGTGTTAAGCGTGTTAGAGGCTGACGTCCTTGTAGACAGAGAAGCGATTGATGCGATGAGACACTTTTTTCAATGCGTGGTGAACTGTTTAGAAGAAAAAAAAATAATAAACAAAAATTCAGCCTTATCTGGGTTAACTGAGATGCGAATTCGACGGAATGCACGGGAGTCACAGAGTCTTTTCTCTCGTGCCTTTCTCGTTATTCCAAGTCGACGCTGGTACCCCGATGACTCTAAGAATTAAACAATGTTAGTCGTGCAGTGCAGTCGACTAACATTAACGTACAATGTACACTGATCGGTTCGACGCTTATAAGCGTCCGTAGCACCCGAAGGATCAACGTTTTGTAATGGTCCATCGATATCTCTGGAACGGTCCACTGCAATTAGGGAAGCACTCACTTCCCAGACGTACTTAAAAAAAATAATTCTGAACGTGGATATCTCTTTCCTGAATACTTGTCTAGCGTAGAAGGTGGATCGTTGATGAACGCGAATAACCGAGTATCTTCAAGGCTTGTGAAAGCATGCAGAAGCTAGCCAAGACGAAGTTAAGCTATTCAAAATTCAGAATTCGTATAATATCGTTAAGTCTTTTGAGTTCATTCTGTTGTCAATGTTTTAAAAAATTCAAGTTGTATTTGTTTCCATTTGTTATACTTGTGTCTGAAATATGTATTTTCTCCGCGTCTCAGTCCGTGAAGATGCTTAACTATTCCCACTCAGTTAGATCCACCGTAGATCAACCTTTGTATGCATTATCACTGCAGAAGCTACTCTAATAATACTAAAGATTATGGCTAAAATTCGGCGCGTTGGTATATGTATACTCTTTCTCGCAAAACGATCGTCAAACGACAAATAACACACAAAAAAAAAAAAAAAAGAAATATTAAAGAATATCGTCGCTATCCTTGAGAACGACGTCTATACGTCTACATTAATTACCACTAATTGTAAACGTCTAACACGGTGTATATCTCAACGGCAACTAAAAACGAGAACAGTGGAAAAAATGATCGAGCCTGGCGGGAAGATTGGTATCGTAGGAACGTGTTCTCGACCAGCGATACGGGTCCCTCGAAAATCACAGAATAATCATTCGCGACGGTAATGGCGCGCGTAATGGAATGGTTAAGTAATAAAAAAAAATCGTTTCGTTCGGTGGTCAAACGATCGAATCGATCCTGCAGAAGGGCCAACGATCGGAGAGACCGTTGGAGGTGTCAGCCCTTTAAGGACAGGCGTTTTTAGGGATTCCTAAGGCCACAGGGGTAAATTATTTTTAAGGCGTCAATTATTTTTAGTTTGAGGTATTTTGAGTTTGCTAATACGCGTGGGTGAATAATAAAAATAGGAGGTGTTCTTACTGTAAAAAATGAGTAGTGATTGTTCGTAATTATCTTGAGACACGCGATAAAATAATGTAAATAAAGTGACTTGAATCAAACTAAACAAATTCAATTTTAAAAGAGATGTACGTGTAAATAATAAATCGGAACCTTGTCCTACCAGTGGAATAGTATATACATATAATGTCTATGATAGCTAAGTATAGTTTGTCTCCCATGCCTGTTCTTAAAGGGTTAAATAAGGCACATAGAAAACGAAGTGAATTCGTCCGATCGATGTCATCATAATACAATCGATCGTACTCTGATTGCGTCACCTCGAATCACGCGTCTCTCCCTTTTCTCGTCACTACAAACTATATTTTGGTATTCTCTTGACAGTCGAAGCGAACTCGCCATACATCAGTCCGACTAAGGACACAGAAATAACGATTTTATTTGCAACTCGACGGATAAATCGATGAATCGTTGCTGCAATGATCCTTAGAACGCTTCGACTGGTTTCTCGGCAAAAATTAAAATTACGTTCTTTCGACCCTTTCGTTTAGTATCTAAGAGCTTGAATGAATCACGAGAGCTGCCAGTGCCCGCACTCGCTTTCGTTTAGTCCTCCCGTTTAGGAACGGTTTCCCCGAACGCGACAACACACAACTATACCGATAATACTTTGCTCTGGCAAAGAAATTCCCCTAGATGCGTTAGACCAGAAGAAGGATATCTGAAACAGTAAACAGAACCATCGAGTTAGTTTCGAGTAGATCGAGCTCAGCCATGTTTGTCCATTTTGGTGTTTCACTCTCGTTCACGAAGGGTAATAGAATATTAACGAAGAATAATTCTATGCCTTCGTGGTGCACTATTCATAACTCTAGTTTAACCCTCTGAAGTCACACGTTCTGTAAAAAAACGCACCTGTCACAGGGGGTCTCAACGACCTCAGCCATGTTTAATTTATTAATATATTAATAATAAAAATTCAGAATATTAGTTCGAACCTTTCAGAACGAGAATATCACGGCAACAAATTTTTAATCATTTTTAAAATGGCGAAAAAAAATCAGCTAGGAGGTAATTCGTAAGAAAAACATTTTTTACTAAAAAAAAAAAAATTATAACTCTGGCAATTTTTAATGTATTTTCATAAAATTGATAACTTATAGTAATTCTAGCTTAAAGTTGCGCTTGGGGTTATTTTGACCCCGGGTGACCGCGAAGGGTTAAACGGGAGTATTTAGTAATAGTTAACCCCTTAAGCTACGATTTAAGTTCCAACAACCTGGGACCAAAATGTGATGTTTACATTTGCCCCCGAACAATACACCACGGGCCAGGCTCGTGATAATCAGTTTTGGCCCGAATACCCGACATTACAAAATAAAATGAATACGTTGTTTTCTTCATGGTAATAAAAAAACACAAACATAATCAGCCGCAGTGTGACCGTGGCAACATTACAAGTTGCACGATTTTTCTTTATAGATGAATGATAAGTTTACCTTAGGAAGGCAAAGAATTAATTTCTACACCTATTAATATGCCTCCAGTATGCGTCAAACCGAAACTGACGGTTCTAAACTTCAAAAAGGTGGAGATAGACATCTATGGTCCAAACACCCAGCGTACATTTACAATCGTTCGTCAATGAATCTAACCGAACAGTTTCTTCAAGAGTGAAACCCTCTGGACAGTTCAGTCACCTGGACACTCACCTCACCCTATGAATCCTGCGGCAATCGATATAATGAGAGCTAGAATGCCAGTCATCACCTGTCCAGCCGTCGATACGACGACTGGCGGCGGTAACGAGGATTTCTCGATCACGTTCCCTTGCACGAACTGATCCTCGGCCGTCAACCTGTCGCCATACTTGTTCAACAAGTCCATGATCAGCCCGTTCGACCATCCGAACCCGAGTTGCACCTCGTACTCGCCTCCGCCTCCGTAACCACCCGACACAGTCGCATCGTACTGCGAACCGAAACCAAAATACTCGTTTGCTCGAAAAACCAACGATTGGACATCGTTATCCGTGGCAACGATCTTTAATTACCTTCTCGAACATTGCTTGGGTCTCGTTGAACGCCTTGTAGTTGCTGCGGACCCATCTCTGACTGATCTCGTAGGCTAGCCTCTGAGCCCAGGGATCTTCGGTATTGTCTAGCGACATGATGACGAAGTATTGCAACGGAGGCCACGCGTTAGGGTAGTCCCACTGTTCACCAGAGTGCTCGTAGGTGGTGGGTATGCCTCCGACGTTCAACATGATCTGACTCTTCTCCAGATACTTGAGCACCTTGGACACGTAGTCCTGCCTTTTGCTGGGATCGTAGCAATGGGTCCAGAGCGGTAATATGTTCGTAGGGTAGAAGTAATCCCTCTTGATGTCGTTCATGATGTCGTAGTCGAGCCAGGCGCCGACCTCGTCGTGCCACAGCACGGCCGTCACCGCCTTCATCCACTCGTCGGCCCTCTTCTTGTAATACGCGGCCTTGGATTCGTTCCCCAGCATCTGGCTGTAGTGCGCCAGCAGCTGCGCATTTCGATATATGATCGAGTTCAGATCGACGGGGATAATGGATCTCGTTTTCAAGTTCGTCAGGTTACCTGGAGAAGGAACTCTCTGAAGTTTCTATCGCGACTCTTTCAGAAATCGTTTATTGTGTGCGGTTTGAGACGATCTACGAAGAGGTATGCTTGTTTTCGATGTTACGGTATATGATGGCCTCTTTCGAGACCAATTGTGGTGGCTCCGTGAAGGAATTTTTAATTCTTGAATTAGAGATGGGGGTATTCATATTCATAAGTTCACACGACGTGGATTTGTGAATATGAATATGAATAAATTTATGATAAACAGCGCGTTGTTTACATCTTTATTTAGAACTAACTCTTCATTAAATAACGTTAATCACTTACTTACGTTGTTTACTATCCCGCACAAAATCGTTTTCACTCCAACCAAATGGGTAATTACAAAAATTATGTAATTTATGCAAATAAAATCACGATCCAAGATTCATTATCCAAGATGCTTATACATATTCCAGAGCTTCGTATACGTGTTTATTAACACAACTATAATGTTTTTTATAATAGTAACAACAATGATTGTTTTATTTGCATAAGTTACAACATTTTTCTAATTACCCGTTTGGTTGGAGTGAAAACGATTCCGTGTGGGATAGTAAACAATGTAAGTAAGTGATTAACGTTATTTAATGAAGAGTTAATTATAGATAAAAATGTGAACAACGCGCTATTTATTGATATTCATATTTATGAATATAAATACCACCCGCATCTCTATCTTGAATTGGTACAGGTATGATCTTCGAAATTGTTTCGTTAACACGTTCACTGTTAGAATAATAATTGTGAGAATTCTTACGAGGCTAAGCTTCTGTTTCTATACAATTAGAAATGATGCAATCTAAGATCTATAGTAGTGCTTATCCAAGCTCTTTAAAATTCACCAATTCTATCCGGATTTATTTTTCGTGGCATCTAACCCTCAGGATTAATTTATTTAATTTCTTAGTGAAAATCCTTGTCACCCCATATACGTCTATGCGTTAATAAGGGACTTTTCGATTTTCAACTTGTACATCGAAAACTAATTTCTTTGATACTAAAAATGGGATTGTTTACTGAATATCTTCCCACGCGTAACATATTCGCTGATATCAGTAAATTATATTTTTCATGCTAGTGAACTTGGGTACGATTCTTCCAGAACGTCGTTAAGCACAGATCGCTCTATTACCTTTGTTCGTGCCGTCGAGTATGAACCAACGACTGGAAAAGTCCCAGCCAGACTCAGCAGCAGTCTTCAGCTCCGAGTAGTAGTTCTCCTTTTCCTCGTTGGTGCGAAAGCTTTGACCCGTCAGATAATCCTCTCTGGTTGAGAAAACCACCCCAATTGTTAAACGATCGAACGTGACGTCGAACTCGTAAATAAAAAACTCGAAATAAAAATTCTGTGAACGTTGACACCGGCGCGGTTCACCGGTGATGCAAGCCGGCGTCGACGTGTTAATAGGGGAAATTTAAAGGCTTATTATTAAGCGTTTTTCGTGATTTTTGTTACAGAGAAAAATTTGCTTAATTTTCTTTGAACCTTTAGAATATTTTAGGTACCCTCTAGAGCACATTTGTTTCGAAAATGTTTTAAGAGAAAACACCATATCTCAAAGATTTCCCTGTGAAATAAATTGAAAATATTAGGTTGCCCCTAAAGTTTCTTTCGTAATTTGCACTCGATTATTTTGTGCGGTAGTGTTCATGTAAATAGACAATCTAATTTCATTGATGTTGATGTTGTAACAGTAATGGAGCAAAATGAATCGTACACTATTCAATAATGTAACATTAGACATAAAATATTGTGTATGTATTACTTATTAATAAAACGAAAGAAACTTTTTGGACAACCTAATGTTTCCAAACGTACTCTGAAACATACATGAAATATTCTCAAAGTTATAAGAACATTGGATAAAGTCTATTTTGTACAAAAAAATATCCCAAAAAACACTTAATACTCGACCTCCTCGTCCTCCCTTTTCTGAAAGAATTCAAATAGAAAACAGCTGAGTTTTAGGGAGTAAATTTAGACACGTTCCTTTAAGAAACAAAGAAGGTACGATTATTTACGTGACTGATTAATTGTTCTGAACGTATCCTACATCTCTTCAGTCCCCATTTAAAAATTCTATTCTTAAGACCCTTACTTGTAGGACTCAGGTCGCGGTCCAGAGGACTCCTCGTAGTACCTAGCCAGGGTGTACTTGGTCCCATCCATCTCGACCTCGACCGTTCGATTGGTCATCCAGAAGTCGAACTCCTTCTCCAGGAGGTGGAAATTGTCTTCCAGCCACTTGTAGTCGCGAGTGGTCTTCAGGTACTCGTCGACCATGGGGATCAACAACGGTGGATGGGATCTCATCGTGTAGTAAATACGTCCTCCGTTTGGTATCAAGCCGATTTTATCCACCAGCGTGACGAAATTGGTCAACATCCCCTTCACAGTGGTGTACATCTCCGATAGAAGGAGTCCTTTGATGATCCAGTACGAGTCCCAGTAATAAAATTCACGAAAACGACCGCCGGGAACGATCACGGGATGGGGCACGTAGATGATGGAGTATTGCTCCTCGTTGATTTTCACGTCGTCCTTCATCTTTCTACCGAGCATCTTCCAGATATGGTTCAAATCGAAGGCGAACTTCCGCAGATTTTCATCCGATATCTTGCTGAGAAATTTAGGGTGGGTGGTCCAATCCGCGGGGTCCCAGTCCTCGAACTCCGATCCTTCGGGATCGAAGGTCTTGTTCACGAATTGCTCGATCTGTTGCCTGGTGGGTAGTTGATCCGTCTTCTCCATGAAGTCGCGGAACAACGCCAGGGTTTGGTTGGGCGAGTGCTTCATCTTCATATCCACGAAGGTCTTCGAGTCCTTGTAGATCGACGCCATCTGTATCGTGTGCAGGAGGTCGCCGTGGCAGTAAATGTCGCTGGAAAGCCACACACACGCTCGATATCTCTACGATCTCTCTTTTGCCACGTTGCAATTTTCGTGTGCGTTTTTTTTTCGCGGTATAAAGGGCGTGTCTAGTGATCTTTTTGGCGGGAGGAACGTTGAGTTTGGGCAATTGAAAGACTGGGGGAAAGAATCTCGTTGCGCGATCGCACGAAATCGAAACGAGCCACGCGGAACACGGTTGGGTAAAATGACGTTTGCGCACTCAAGTTTCTTTGCAGGGACTTTCTATGCACGGTGTGCTATAACGTAATAGTTTGAAATTGATCTTTTGATGGTTGATTATGTGTAGAAGACGCGTGTCTTCGCTCGCAGATCTTAATAGCGTGTCTTCTAAATAAAATAATCCCGAAAGAAGTGTAATCTGAGGGACAGAGTCGTAGATTCACTGTTTTTTGGCGTATCAAATATATTATAGTTTGTGTATGGACGCTCGCAGGTCTTAATAATGTGTCTTCTAAATAAAATAATCCCGAAGGGAGTGTAATCTGAGGGACAAAGTCGTAGATTCACTGTTTCTTTGGTGTATTAAGTATTTTATAGTTTGTGTATGGACGGTTAGGTGGGATGCTTTACGTGTTGCAACGTAGAAAGTTCTTCTAGGTCGATTTAAAACGATTAGTATAAGTGTTTTGACTCTTGGATCACTCCCAAGGTCTTCGCGATGTTTTTCATTCGGTGGTAAATGTTTTTCGTTATCTTCGGAACGGCCTAGTTCTGAATGTGATCACACGAGCGGAACTCTGGTGGGGCTTGCTTTGTTTAGCCATCCTGTTTAGGATACCGATACTTCCACATTATTTTTAATGATATCATTATCGTCCGGAGGAATTCGAGCGAATGTAGGCCGAAGAATCCATTCTTTTCTGGCGGACAAAATTACACCTAATCTTCCCTTATCGTTGTCTAAAGGTGTCTGCCAAAAACAGTGAATTTGTGTTAGTGTACTAAAAAACTAGAGGCAGTGATTATGGAGTGACTTTGGTTGCGATTCAAATCTAGTAATCAGAATGAATTTTTATGTATGCGCTGTTTTCGTTAATTCTAGATGGATTTTTAATTAGTTATACGTTATGTTTAGACCCTGTAACCTCTGTATATTTGTATAATAATGAATTTTTCCCCAAAATGTAGAGGCAGTGATTATGGAGTGACTTTGGTTGCGATTCAAATCTAGTAATCAGAATGAATTTTTATGTATGCGTTGTTTTCGTCTAATCTAAATGGATTTTTAATTAGTTATGCCTTATATTTCAACCCTCTCTATATTTGTAAAACAATGGATTTTTTCCCAACTCTCATAATAAATGACTAAATAATAGCAACTAACAAATAAAAGCATTAAAATGCTAATTATTTTGTTAACTTCGGTGGAGTGCACTAGTTGCAAAATACGAGCGCAAAGTCGAGACACTAGAGGTCGTTGAGAAAATCCTTATCGTGATAGCGTCGAATGTGCCCCCCTTAATCGGCCTAATATTTATCGCGAGCAATCTAGATATCCGTTACAATGACGGACCTGCGACGCACTTGATCCCGCGGCGTCGTCACGGCGTCGACTCGTCTCGCGAAGGAGGAAGCGCGAATTGAATCTGCGATCTAACGACATTTTGATTCGTGAAACGAGAGCGGACATCGCGCGACCTGATTTTCTAGACCCCCATCGGTTGATCTGGCGAATCGTCTTCGAGTTCCTGGACCGAGATGCGGAGCAAGGTTGCCTAAATTGGACCACGACTTTTTTTTTTATTCCCGAGCTTAAAACGTGCGACCGGGTTAATCCTTAAATCGGATTAATTCGAGTCTATTCATCTATTAGAAATTTATTTGTTTGTGTTCTTGCTTCCATCTACTTACTACACCTGCTTCCCTTAGAACCGAGTCTTCTGATAAGAGGTTTTGCGACGTTTGTGCGTCTTATCGCGCGGTTCACGGCACCGCGACGCCTCGGCGCGTCTATCGACGTTCCAGCGTCTCGATTCGAATCGCAGCTCCGGAGATCTCGCGCGTCGTCTCGCTAAGGTCACGTTCATTGGACTTGCGGAACACGTTAATTTAAAACTCGACGCGAGCACGGTTTCGTAGTTCATTGCTAAGGCCATTTCTCTGAGTCGTTTGCTGTGGAACGAGATTGCTCCTACACGAGGTGCAATTCCTTCTTCGTCGTTTAAAGTAGTATTTATCCTTGCTACTTCTTCAAATGCGGTAGACAGATTTATTTTCTTTAACGTCTCGTCTTCGGAATTAATTTACTTAGTTAGAAAAGCCCCATCACTTATATTTGGTTGACTTACAAGGGAACATTTTTAGGTGTCCACCTCCAATTGTTTTGATTTTTGGATATGTTTTAGAGGAAGTTATACGTATTTTTGTATATTAGCCTGTTTTCATATTTAGAGGGTGAAACGATCACCTACAGTTTCAACTGCGATAGGCTATTATTATAGACAAATTACTTTTTACAAAATTTAGAGCCAGATTTTGTATGCAGATAGAAAACCATGAAACTTTTTCTTGAAGAGTTTTCTTCTATCTATGATTGTTTCGGATATAGCTTCTATAAGTCGTTTCACCCTCTAAATATGATACCTTATTTTTCAGTCCTTCAGAACATATCCGAAAATCAAAACAATCGGAGATGGACACCTAAAAAGCTTTCCTTGTTAGTAACCTATGTGTTGATCACTTACTTTGCTCATTAAAACATAAGTAAGTCTTCTTTATAAAATAATAAAAAAAAAAAAAAACCACCCTCAAAGTTTAACCCAGAAACATACTTTAAGGCTTCCAGAAAAGTATATTCCACATCAACGAAGACTCTAAATCATTTTATTAAGATACTGCAATCTACTCATATCCCAAGAGTTCTTAGAAATAAAATGTTGCATCGATCGATATTCCTCGTTATCAATGACGCGAGTAACCAGAATGTTGCAAAACACTTTCCTGCCGACGCTGAAATTTCGTTACAATTTCTCGCAATATCTTTTTCTTTTACGGAAAAACGAAAGTCGATGAAAGATCGATCGATTTGATTTCGATCGCAAGACCCGAAGAAACATTTAGCGAAATGAATCACGAGACGATGCGCGTGCTCGCGGAAAAAACGCGCGGGCGAATGAATCTGGCCATCGATCAGAGATCTATTTCCGGTGGGGGAGATATTCAACGAGACCGTGGATCGATTAAATGGTCGCTTCTGACGGAACCGTCGACTATTTTTGGGGACGGTGACGCGACGCGCGGCGACGGTGGGCGTCGCGAGCCGCAACGTCCCGTGACACGCCCGAAAGACATCGTGACTGATGACTCGGTCAGCTGTTCGCGTCATTGGATGTGGCCCACGTGGCATTTGTTGTTGCCACAACCGCACGGAGCTCTAAAGATCGCTAACTGATTTATAATTACTCACTTTCTTATTTAAAGGAATAAGAACTCACTTTCTTATTTAAAGGAATAAGAACTCACTTTCTTATTTAAAGGAATAAGAAAGCCCTTTGGTAAAGAAATAAAATAAAATAAAAGCTATATTGTGAGGAAAGAGCCGAGTTTGGGCATTCAAATATGAGTTGAATTATAAAATCAGCCATTAAGAATAGAAACTAAGAAATATCAATGTAAAACGTTTAGAAGAGGAAATGCAAAAAGAGAGCAGCACATAGTAGTGCAAAGTACTTCTACGAATGTACGCACTTTAATTTAATAAACAAACAAAGAAATATGAGTTGCCATCTATTAGCGATCTGAGCAAAAGGGATCGAACTCCCTCCGATCTTTTTCACACAGGTCTGTGGAACAAACGACAGCCGAACAGTTGAAAAAGAAAAACGGTGTCTGTTGACAGCTTGTATAGAGATATTAGATCGTCCCATAAGTTCGTGCTGAAGACTGTGTCGAAATTTAATAAAAAAATCACAGAAATTTTCTAGGAACTGTATAAAGACTATGCGAGACAGGTGAGAAGCTATTGTGAAATGAGACAGATTATCTTTTCTTGTGACACTTAAGAGTATGTTTTACATATTAGTTTGAGAAATAGAAGTATAAATGGCACGAACTTTTAGGACGACCTGACATATTAAAGAGAATAATAGAAATAATTTGGTGTGTGCTTAAATTAATAATGGGACCACCCCGGAGACATGCTCTACAAGATCCAACAGGTTTCATTCCGATTGGTCAAGCCATCTCGGCGAAATTGAGTAACATACATAAAAAAAAGAAATAAAAAAATAATAAATATACATGTCGAATTGAGTAACCTCCTCCTTTTCGAAGTCGGTTAAAAATTAAAACTATCGCGTCTACAACCTTTGTATCCAAGAAGTCCTACAGATATGTACGCGTCCAAGCTCACGGAGTGCTAGAATATTCAGTGTTCGAGCCTAAGCTCGAAGAATCAAAGCAACCGCACAGTTTTACAATTTAATTGTCGCGTTCCGCGAGTCATGGCTATTGCGCAACGCGCTGTTGCTTATCGCGACACGAGTTCGGTGATGCTTTGTTATCCTCGCGCTATAGATCCAGAGATTCGTTCCCAAACAAAGAGTCTCCTCCTGATGTGTGCCACCGAATCCCTTTGGGAGACTTTTAGGATTGTGTGGCGGACGATATTTATTCGAGGTATTGTCTTGTCCAGAAAGCTCGTGCCAATTTTTAAGAAACATTCAAAGACACGTTTGAATTTTTATATACATCGAATTATGTATGTACCATTTCGTTCCACAACTTCTCCACCTTTTAAGGGGATGTCCACATGTTATTTGTTTTCAACCATTCCGGTATATTCAGACCTGTACCGCCTACTAAAAATCGGCATGGACTTTCCAGACAAGCCAATATTTATTCGTGGAGTTTAGCAGTGGCATGAGCGCGTGGCGGTCACGTCAAACCGGTGCCGCAGGGAAAGGACACGAAGGCAAAATTTTGCCCCTGATTCGATTAAATTCATTCGGGGTGCGTTGTTCTCGGTCGGCAATAGAACGCGGACACGAATGAGGAAGGGAGCAGGCACCTGAATCATTGTTCGTGCGATCGGGTCGGGTCCAAACGAAACAAAAATACGTAAAATAAAAATGAAAAATAAATTTAAAGAAAAAAAAAAAAATAGTTGGACGAAGCCGTCAGCGACGTACTTGATCAGTGTTTGTGGTACTTACCTCTCGCAGGGAGGCGGTTTGTCCGCGCTAGCGCAACTTTGAAGAACGACGAGGAACGCGAGGAACGACGCAGCATACAGCAGGCAATTCATCGAGGCAGAGGCCGTGGAGCTCGGGGCCATTTTCTCGCAATTAGCGATCTCCGCTCGACGCACGATCGCCCGTTTGCGTTTTTTTTTTTACCTTCGTTCTCTTTTTTTTTACTCGGAGGTGCGCGCAACGATACGCGCTCGACTGGCCCTCTCCGCCTTTATCGTTTAATTTAAATGTTTATTTCTCTCGAAAAGAAATAAAACCACGGTTTTCCTATTTTCCCTTTTAGTTCGTGTTCTCGAAAGAAATAGGCCACGGCGTGTCTCTGCGCTCTTTTCGCGCGATACTTCAAAGATACTTTCGTGCGATTCTTCCTTCTTATGATTTATTTTCCAGCTCTTGATCGATCAACACGATTATCGATTTCTTTTATCTTTCGTCCTTCCCCTCTCTCTCTCTCTCTCTCTCTCCCCCTCTCCCGCGCTTAGATTCTCACTTTATATGTATATTCGATCGTTCTTTTTCCTCGGCCTGCCTGCTTTTCGTGTATTTCTGTTTTGTCTATTAGCTTTTTATTTTTCCTATTTTCGTACTTTTTGGTTCGCTAGCAACATGGAAAGGACGAGACGCGAGACGATACTCGAGGTTTCCTTACTTTTTGGTGATCTTTTGAGGTAGCAGACCTGCCGTTCTTCGCAGCCTGCGAGACCGTTTCAGCTCCAACTGCAAGGCCGCATCTTCCCTGCAACACGTAATTAAATGGATCAATTAATAAACGTGCCTACGTAAGAAGCGATAGGGCCTAACGCACCTTCTAAAGAAGACACTTAACCCTTTGCACTCGCGAGAGGTGACACTCAGTCACCATTAGGTTTCACGCAACAAATCTACAATACCTAATGTTTCTTTAGGTTTAATTTCTTTGGAGCTCGAAGTGTCGATAAAATGATTGTCGGCGAGGTAAAGGTGACCTTATTCTCAAATCTAGGATAGCTTAGAATTCATGGCAATAGAATACTAAGAAACATCTCGAGTGCAGAGGGTTAATTTAAAAAACTTTTCCAGCACAAATCTCGAATGTGTATTAAACACACTGCCAACTTTTAACGAAATATTCCACAGAACAACATCGCTCGACCACTAGATTCACTCTTGAGTATCATAAAAATCCTCGACAGCACAGGCGAGTCTACGTCAAATGCAATCTTTACGACCCTGCACAGTAGGTGCAAACATCTCACTACTGAGCGGTATAAAATGAGCAGAATTCTAAGCCAGATAAAAATTCTCTACAAACACACCAAAAAATAGGGTCTCCACTCACTATTTCTCTAAACGTAAAAACGTAAAACATATGCTTCCCTAATAACTGCTTATTCAGCTAACTTTTGAATGAAAAAACACGCTAATAAATAAACCTCTGCATCACTCTATCAGCCATCGTCCATTATTCTAATAAAATTTTGCCCATTTCTGTGAGAACTTACTGGCTAACACGAACAAATCCGATATCTTTTTAATTTCTTCCTCACTTAATAACCTCGCCGATGACAACGACACGCGTCTGACTAGTTGCACTCGATCGACTAACGAGCCAACAATTTCTTCTTTCACTTGGCGCGAATCGAGCAGCGGTCTGCCCGCGCAGACAGCCGGGGATAAACCGAAAATAAAGAGCAAAACACGAATGGTCGCGTGACGATCGTTTGTACGGACCGACAGGTTACGAATTTAATTCGACTGGTTGCGCAATCAATGCTTCTGAAAGCAGCGAGATCCGAGCTGATCGACGGAAATCGGGGATTACCAATCACCGTTCCATTTAACGGAAACGCGACAAAGGCTCGAAACGCATCCGCGTTTTCCAGGTTCACGGTCTATTCTGTTTTGGGAACCAATCGGATGGGTCCAAAGACCCCTGATCGAACCGATACGAACTGATTTCGTTACTTAAGAGGTCTTAATTATTATTCGAATTGAAATAAACCGTATTCGAATTGAAATAAACCGTATTCGAATTGAAATAAACCGAACGTTCGAATTGAAATAAAACGTAGACACTACAGAGAAACTGTTTTTCCTACACGACGCACTTGTGCACGGAACCCAAAGCGTTACGTACCTGTTTTCTTTGGAACTACGAGAGATAGCGACGGAATTCTTTTTTTTTTGCGATTTTTATTGGTCTGTTTTACAGCTCTTTTTATGGCTGATAAGGCACCAACTACGGACCCTGAAGGAGCTCCATTTTTTTATGATAGAATGTCAATATGAAATTCAGCGATTAAGATTGGGTGAAGACGTTTCCATTATTTATCTGGGGCTGTCTCTTAATGTAGATAAAAAGAATTCTGGATTTCTAAGATCCATTAAGGAAAGAGAAAATTATTTCTGCATTAACCACGATTAGTTCTTGTAACGTTCGTACCAATTTAAAGCTCAATCCCCTTGCCTCTATTACATTTTTATTTGATATTTTACCAACAACATAAAAAACTTACGCGCTGTTTCTAACCGAAATAATCGAATGAAACAACTACGTTATAAAAAGGTCACAGCACCATTGGAGATCATTATTTTCGCGCCGAATCTGACAGTTGCCATCAGAATTGTTGCGGTAGAGCGTTATTCGTGTTTGCTCCGATTTGAAAAATTGCGGATTGTAGGATTGACGTTTGCGAGCCTTTAAGAATGATCTCAACACGGTGACCGTGCAATATTGTACACGGTACCTGTAAAGTACACGCACGAAATCAGCCTGATAAAAATACCTACCCAAAAGCGATAGGACTGTTCGCGATTCGACATCTGGCACCGCTCGTGTACATCGAGTTATCTCTGGATCGACGTTCAAGCCTGATAAGATCGACTCGCGAGCCAGACTTCAATTCTCTTAACCCTTTGTTGCATAACGTTACCAATTGAGAACCCAAGGGAGAATTCGTTGGATTTTATTTAATTAGAATTACTTGTGTCCACTATTAATTCAACAGGTGTGTATGCCAATGTCTTTTTACCAGACTGAGAATATTTATGGAGGAAAAATAGCCTCTGGGTCTCGCATGTGCGCTTACGAATATAAGCTTTCTCCTCGAGGAGTCCACTGAAGTATATCTCAGGGCTACTTAAGAGAAAACAAATTTTATAATGTTTTTCCTCGTGAGTGAGTGCCTTTCTATTTTATTTATATAACGAATGGTTGTGTTTCTTTTTCTTAATTTCTTTTCCTTTTCTGTTATATTGTGATTGTTTCCCTTTCTCATAATTAATATCACGACTTAAGTCCACAGTTTACTGAATCCCCATATCGGACAAATTATAAACTTCCGTGGAGGTTTAAAGGAAAAAAAAAAAAAAATAGAACTTCCTTACGAGGTCTGTTGATTCTTCTTTATATTTTTGGAAATTTTTTCTCTACGGGTTCTTTCTTTTCTTTTACAATTCTAGCACGTTTCCTTTTTAGAATCTGTTTGTCCTGTAACCTGAAGATGACCGAAACGTTCGTTCGGGAAATAGCGTGCAAGGCATATTTTCCCATGGCTGATCTAGTACGCCTACTTAATCTAGTAATTCCAGAGATGGTCGGAACCCTAGGCTTCGTATAAATCTGAAGTTCGCCGATGTGATTGTCTCGTTTTCCTCTTTGGAAAATGTTCAAAAGAGGAAACGAGACAAACATATCGGCAAACGTCAGATTTATTCGAAGCCCAGGGTTTTGCCCATCTCTGAATAATAGTCACGTATTTAAATAATAATTCGTCCACAGAATCACACTTTTGGGTTTACCCGAAACTACCCTTTAATTCTGCGGTACCGTTGCAAATTGAAGAGAAGAAATTCTGCCACGGAATTTATTTCCACGTGTGTGTGTGTGTGTTTGTCGTTCGCGGTGTACTGGATATTTCAACGATATTATCAACAGATAAAATGTATACGCATTTCTACGTATACAAATAAAATAAAAGATTTGTATACGTAGTATACGGCTGATTATCCAGTGGTGGGGATAACCACGCGTGTCTTAGACAGTAAACAGCGTCTCCTTTACACCCCTATCCCAAAACAAACTACTTAAATCTAATTACACCTGATTATACTACCGATGTAATTTTTAATTTCTAAAAGGTTGAAACACGACACCCCTGTAGGTTCGTCGAATAAATGAACCAGGGAATGGTTTGCTTCGTGAATTTTATAAAAATACGCTAAAATTCGCGCAGTGGGGAGGTTTTATACCATGGAAGCGTTACAGTGGATAATATAGTGTTGCCAATTTGAACTCGACAATCGTCGAGATCTGTCACGGCGAGACGAGACGAGGAGAAGGTGCCGAGAGCTGGACGCAAATGGGACGCACCGAAAAAGACGTTCTATTCGCGGCTCTCAATGGGAGGCTGAGGTTTTGACGCAATGGTCGTTTAAAAATAGCAACCCCGCAACGAGACGCGAATCAACGCACGTACACGACCCGCCACCCATCTCAAACTGTCGAACAGAAGCGTTCACCGATTCCAGCTAACTCCGAAACACTGTGCAGTGATCCCACGTGGACGAAATATTGTGCGAATAATCAAGGAAATCAAGGCACGGTAATTTCTTCGCGAGAACCGTTCAATTGCACAGTTAATAGTTAATCATGAGTAGACAGCGGATCTTTATGCATTTATAGGAAATTTAAATGTCCAAGAAACCATGAAATGCAAACAATATGCGAGAATGTGAAAAAGATTGAAAATAAAGTTCATGTTATGATACTTGCAGAATAAAATAAATTCCTATTTAGGTTCAATTTTTGTAGGCACGTTCGCGAGAAGATTTTATTTTGCATAAAGATCCCCAGTCTAATCATAAGTTAAATTCCAATTTCTATTCGACGAATAATACAAATGGGCAATTAGTACTCATTATTCGCGAACGTGAATGAAACGAGAACAAGTTTACGAGGACAGTTTGTACCATAATGAGAGCACAGCTGAGGAGCGACAAGGGCAAAAGTCTTTATCATCGATTGCCTACGTAACGAGCACTTGTCTTATTTCTGATGGAAATTGTCGGTATCGGACTTGATGTGATCGATAGACGCGTGTCACAATAAGCTTCGAACGGCTTGCAACGATTCCATTCAATGGAACGAATTTTCTGGCCTAAATGCGTCGATGATATTTAAACTAATAGACAATTTCTCATGCATCGACTGCAATTCTCCGAATGGATTAAAGCGATCAGAGGAATTTCCATCGACTACAAACATAAATTCAGAGAGAGCCTGTTGCGAGGAATGATTCGTCAGATTTATTGCACTCGCGGATTCATTGAAATTTCAAGGTCCGATGAAGCAATTTCTACGTCGCGATACTCTAGAAATTAGAAATTGGTTAAATGGAAAGAGCAATTAGGATCCCTACATTTAAATAAAATAAGTATGCATGTTTTCGTGATCCCTCTGATTCGGTGATATTTACTATTTTTGATTCAAGAAGCAGCATCACTTTGTTGCATCCCAGATCTTCGTCTGGTCTTATTGTTCGATGCAATGTTAGTAATCGTTTGCACAGTCTGTTCAAACTGTTATGCGCTAATAAAGTGCCGATTAGTTGGGACCTGTTCCTAGAAACTAGATAAGCAGTAGCTCCTCGTAACGACGATACTCCGTAGAAGAAACTCCCGTTTAACACTTTCGCTGCGAACGAAAATAAGTAGCCGTTCGTTGGCAACTGCAATTATGATATTTTTTTTAATGAAAAATTTCTTACAAATGTTCTAATATGATTATTTCGAAAAACATATATTTGTGGTAATTTATTTTATATATAATATGATTGCCGAACAAAAAAAAAAAAATAAAAACTGAAAAATAATAAAAACAACCATATATTTTCAATTGGACGCACATGTGCGTCATCCGCAGCGAAAGTGTTAATCTCTTAACACTTTATTTACCGGGAATCTATTTATAGGCTTTTTAATTCCAGAATATAGTTATTCGAATATATTTACTGTGTTGGTAGTTGTCTACTTACAATATTCAGTGTTTGGAAACAGACTTGGCTTTCGATGTGCCTAACAACAGTATGGAGGAATTATTGTCAGCCTAGATTGGCATATGCTACTGTAGAAAATTCTTTCTTTTTTTTCTTTTTTTAATTAAAGGTTGTTTCTAAATAGCTCGGTAGATAAAGTATTAAGAATATCATGAATCTTGAACATATCATCTCCAGTAATTCCACAAGCAACTATTAAGAAGCTGCCAATCCAATCGAATAAACGTCACGAGTGAATCACCGATCGGTAATTTTTATTTCTGCTCATCATCCATCCCATCTCTGCCCCCTTCTCAACGGAGAATACCTGGAATTATTGAATCAGGTGCGAACCAGTCGTTCGCGTAGAAACAGCGAAAAACAAATAGCTCAATCTGCAGTGGAAAAAAAAAAATTGAGAAAGAGGCAATCGAGATCGCGATGAAAGTGAGAATGGAGCTAATCCTTGGTGTGCGCAAGAGCTCGTCTCGTTTCCGTGATAAAACGGCAACGTTATCGCGTCGTTAAGAGCTGGATCGCATCCGTACCTCGTCTCCATCGAGAAGAAACATCAAATTGTGCTGTCTATTTCTGTCGTTAAACGACACCGATTCACGTACGCTCGCGTCGTGAACCACGCGGACGACACGTGCGCCTATTCACCTTCCTCGACTCGCTCGCCTGGGAAATCTTTCTCCTCGATCGTTTCTTCTTTGTCTCACGAGCGATCGATAACGAGGAGACGCTCTTAATTGTACTTCTGAGTCGCTAACTGAGGTAGAAGAGCGATAGAAATTGACTATTAAAAGTTGGCTTGTGTCACTGGAGAAAGATCGAAAGTTGGTGTAGTTTTTTTCTCTATTTCTTAACACTTTATCTACCGGGATATTTAGAAACAGTCTTTAATTAAAAAAAGAAGAATTTTCTACAGTAGTAAATCTAGGCTGACAATAATTGCTTCATATTGTTAATAGGTGCAGTGAAAGCAAAGTCAGTTCCCAAAAACTGAACATTGTAAATAGACAATCATCGACAGAGTAAATAAATTCGATTAACTAAATACTGAAATTAAAAAGACTATTTGTGTTCCTCGCCATGGGGCGGCGCGGTGGTACACGCCATCTGATAGACACGCGATCGTGAGCCACTGCTGGTACATGCCGCCCAATGAGCATATAAGCGCGAGCCGCCAACGGTACACGCCGGCGTGAACGTGTTAAATCCATGCTAAGTTCGCCATAAGAAGGAACAGAACTAATTTCTACGCCTAGTAAATGTAATAGAAAATGTAACATGTATCCAGAAAAGGAGGAATACGATCGACTATTGTATACCTTCACTTTCCAAAAGTTTCAAAATTCGAAAATTCACTTTCCTTCTGTATTTGTTACAACTGGCTTTTTAATTTGATGTCTGCCGTTCGCGTACAAGAGAAAGAGGCACATTAAAGCGACGTCATCCGCGATTCTCCGTTTCGAGGAAAGTAGAAACCAAAGACGCTCTGACGCAGCTACGATCCAGCTGATCGTTCCGAGTGTCGTAACAGTGACCCATTATCCTGTATCCCGTAATTTACTCGGTTAACATTCCAACAGTCGCTCTCACACATGAATGATTTTACTTTTTCGAACGCCAAGTCATCGTCCACTCGACTTATGTCACCTCCGCGCAGACTTGCGTCTTGCGTCGTATATCGAGAATGATATTTACGTCTTCCTAGCGAGAATAGCCCTGAGGTACCCTCGCACGCGAAAGAGAAACGAATCTAAAGAAGTTCGGTTCGGTTTCTACTAAATCTAGCTTCGTATTTATATACGAATATCGTTTCCTAGGGCTACAATATCGGCAAGAAATTTTCTAAAGTCAAGCATGAATTTATTATTACACTTTTACCACGTTTGATAATCAATTTTCAATTCTACTTTATCACCTATCATTCGAACATCACGTTGCAACAGAAAATCGTTAAAAAGTATCGAGAATCCACAACTGGTGGAGTACAACAATACCAGTGCACGATCAGCTGACCAATATCCTTCCCGATGGGTGGTTTACTTACGGCTCGGCCTTCTATCCCACTTGGGAGCCTAGCGCCTGGCGCGAAACTCCCTCCGGCGCCTGTGAATAGCGCCAAGAGTCACCAGGCGACAGTCAATCGCCTCCAGAATCACGATCCGTCGAGGATCAACCGATATATCGAAGCTATCGATGTCAGTGGTCAGACCAGTTGTGGCACGATTGTCTCTCGAGTTGCCAATCGCGCCGTGTTTTCTTTAAGGAAATAATGGAGAGGAACAGCGACGAGGAACGTTATGGATCGACGCCAGTGGGTAGTAGCTCGTGGATAGGTAGAAAATGGGCAGGGAAAAGAAATTTTGGCATTCGAATGGAAAAGGTAAATGTGTTTACGTGTGCGCACGACGCACATGTGCACGGCGAGAGTTACGGCTTGCGACTAAGTTGGCGTGGAGGCACGCGGCCGCTTTATGAGCGCGATTAAACGAGCGCGAAGAATACGGGAGTCGAGCCCCCGGAATCGCGAGCTCTGATTGGTCGACGAAGGGCCGCTGAACCTCTCCGTTGGTCCCTGGCCGATACACGCCCTCGGACAGACTCGACGACGCGCCATTCGGTGCCCGCGCGTCGCGGTGGAAGGACCCAACGTGACGCCACTCATATCTCACGCTGATTACGTGTTTTCGTATGCAGAAATAACACAGATATTCGAAGATTGGGACCATTAAAGGTGGAGTCCGGTTCAGAATGCTAGAAATGAAACACTTTTTCAGGAACTAAAAAAAGAACGTAACTTTGGTGGGTCTACAAAAGTGTCCATGTATAGTCGTTTGCTGGTCGGTTGGCGCGCGATCTAGATGGGTATATACTGTCGTTGGAAGGGATCTTGCGAGGTCGTAAAGTCGGTCGGACATCGATCTTTACAACTTAAGGAAGTATCCTGAATTAGGAGGTCTAAAAAAAGCGGTTCTTCGTGAATTTTTTTAGGATGGAAAAAAATAATTAATTCTATCGAACTTTTTATCCTATTTTCATACATGTTTGAGTAGTCTGTACAAATTTTTTCAACAAGAAATATTCAAATTGAGTCGACTGTGACGCACATTTGTAGGGCACCTCATAAATTAACTCAGAAAAACCCACAAAATTGATGAAATGTGAAATTACTGCAAGTTTGAAGAAAATCACTTTAACTTGTTAAAAATGTTGTTTAAAATCTTTATTGTATGAATTTTCTTAGTTCGCATAGAAGAAAAATGTATGAAAATGAAAATTTCTTTCGGTTCTTTTGTGTTAAACCAAAATTACGACTTGCATCTTTCCCGCCGGTAGGAGATTTTAATTGTGAGGTGGTCTACGAATGTGCGTCGCAGTCGACTTAATTTGAATATTTCTTGTTAACAAAATTTGTACAGACTACTCAAATATGTATGAAAATAGGATAAAAAGTACGATAGAATTAATAATTTGTTTTCCATCCTAAACAAATTTACGCAAAACCGTTTTTCTTTTAGACCTGCTAATTCAGGATATCCCTTTAATGGTGCGCAGGAGCCAGAGCCAAACTTCGTGTTAACTTCAGTGACAATTGCGGAAAAAGTAGGAAACTGCGGGACAAGGACAGAGAGGGTGATACAACAATTGCAGTAGAGACGAGGACAGGGCGATTAGGCTAGCATGATCTTTTGTCCAGAATATTGAAGCAAAGAAGCAATATTTTCTAATAATTCTGGTTTGAATATATTCGTTACACATTGCCGGATGCGACTCCAAGGCCTGATTTTGCAATTTCGGCGTTAAAACTTTATAAACAATAAAATGAAGATAGCAAACGTACTTTTGAACATTTTCCAAAGAAAGAAACGTGACAAACACATCGGTAAGCTTCAGATTTATTCGAAGCCTAGGATTTCGCTCATCTCTGCTTTCCAGGTATAAGTTTATATTGAAACAAATTATTTGATGTCATGAAAATATCCAATGAAAGAGTTTCCAAGTTTTATAAAGATACTTAAGAGCTAAAGGTCTCTAAAAGCTACAAGTTCTTAGATCTTTGATACATTATCGAAGATCCTTAATGCATTATTTTTTAAAAATTGCGAAGGTGGAGGACAATGAACAAGATGCAATGAAATGAAGTTCGACCAGCGAGGATTTGTTTTCACAGCTGCCGCTCTACACGGCGAGTCATTCGAGCCGAAGAAACACAAACAGTGGTAGAGACCTGATCGCGAATCCGAGCAATGGTATCGACAAGTGAGGCATTGCTATGCTAGGATTGTTGCGATTTTATAATCGAGTTGTATGGACACTCCTATTATTGTTTCAGTACGAGTAATTGGACCGTTATTCGCGCCTTGAATTAAAAAAGAACGTTTCTTGTGAAGTAACACCAGTAATGTTTCGTTAGATTAAAAATCAATCTTTAGCTATTACTTAGTCTTGTATGCAATGTGTGTAATAAAAACGCTCAACGCTAGACTCCATACTAGTTATACATGCACGAAATGGCAGAATTCTTTCTGTCCTTTCTTTTGAAGTAAAATAAATGATTGTGGAGAGCCAGTCGCGCGACACGTGTGTCTTGGTGTCTTCGAGTGACTTTGACTTTGATCGTCGGAGAGCTGTTCTCGTCGCGATTTTCGTCTAGGGAAAAAGTAGGGCGCGCGTCACGGTCCGATGGAGGTGTGGACACGAAAGCATACTCGCTTCAAGGTCTGCAGACTGCAGACAAAAATGCTCCACGTTGCTCGCTTGTGTCACTTTCGGTTTCCGATCGTTGCCATTATGGAACAAAAGGAATATAGGTGCTTGAGACTAAAGAGACAGTCTACAGAGGTTCAATTATTAAACTGGTGCGTTTCAGAACTTCGCATTGAAGGGAATGGACCACAACAGGTGGATAGGGATTTTTAATTTCCTCCCTTGATGATGAAATTCTCTACCTCTTCACGTAATTACTAATTATCTTTGGGAATCGTTCGTACGTGTATTCTCTTTTTTTCGCTTTGTATTACCTGTCCCATCCATAACAATAATGATTAAGGTAACCGCGAAAGCAACTTCGACGAAACAGCAACCAATCAACTAAAAGCGAAATATGGTTCCCGGAATCGTTTGCATTGGCCATTCGTTAAAAAGGTTTCTCTCGAGCACGGCTGGGGAGTCATAACTTTGCGATTGTTTTGTAATTACTTCTGCAATTGCACGCCGTAAACTACATTTTTTGAATTGTGAACATTCAGGGCCAATCGTGTCCGATTATTCATTGAACAAAAATGATAGATAATTAATTATCAATCATTAGACTGCTATCCTCGGACGAATGTCAACAACCGCGGTCTAGTAATTAATTATCCATTAATCCTCGTAATTGACTATATTTTATCCAACAGTGTCCAAGTCTTTCGCTCTTATCGCTTATCGCTTCTTTGACGCGAATTCGAAAACGTGACCGACGAGGACCTTGACAGGCGATGCACATTCCGCGAGCAACAAGTTGCATCCTCCTATCGGCACGTGACAACAGATAGAAATTCCATTTCGCATGTAAACGCACGAAAAAATGGCTCTATCAAAGTGTGGAATTAAACGTTTAATCGCACGCACTGCGCGTTCTATCAGAGAGAGTCTCTTCGTCACTGGCGATTAAGTGTTTCTGTGTGGTTCGTGACGGAGATGAGCATTTCTTAGATAAAAGTATTACTTAAACAACGAACCAGGTGAGAGATACCTACATCTTCGTTAAGAATTCGGATTTGCCACTCGTCATATTTATTCATAATTAGACTGTGAATTTTTACGTAAATTAATTTAACACGTTGACTCCCAGATAAATATTCTTGAAAATTTCTGCTACAATTAAATATTATTTAGAATATTGGAGACTACATAATCAAACGTTTATAGTGGTATTTATTTTTGTAACTTCATCAAAATTCATGAATTTCATTCAAATTCATTTCCTTTTATGCCTGACTTTTAAAATTAATTTTTTTACTTCTTCAGTGAAAAGCACTGTCACCCATACATGGGTGACGTGGCGATCAACGTGTTAATAAAATGATGGATCAATTTTTTAAATTTAAAGTACAGGTATAAATGATTGAATACAAGGGCGTAGAATTAATTTCTACGCCTCGTATATTATCGTTGAATTTTTATACAGTCTGTCTCACAAGAGCGTGTCGGATATTTTTTTTTGTAGATATTTATATATTTGTACAAAGTTTTATATGGATCCTACACCTAAAACACTGATACGCATTTACCTAGTAAGGTCTCCAGTATCCCCCATTAGCAATTATAGCTTGACACCGTCTCGGCATGCTCTCTACTAATTTGTCAAAAATTATCTAGCGTAGACTCACGAAAGTAGTGATTGCGATTGGAGCAGTACAGTGTAGAGTGATGAATCTTCATTTTAGGCTTGGTGTCCTATTAGACATGCTTGGTGTCCTATTAAACATGTTTGGTCTGTCCGTGAATAAAGAATAATACAAAGAAGTGTGAAATACCCCACAAAAGTGCATGTTTGGGGTTGCTATGTCGCAAGAGGTTTCGGGACTTTATGTATCTTCACTCACAATCTGAATGCGCAAACAATGCTGAAATTATATTGAAAGGAGCTTCTCACATCCATGAAATGTTGGTTCAATCAAACCAAAGACCAGTGGATATTGCAAGAAGACCAGTGGATATTACAAGAAGACCAGTGGATATTGCAAGAATACAACGACCCTAAACATCGAAGTCGCGTCTATAAAAGATGGAAAGAGGAAAACGTTATCATCGTACTATGGTGATAACGATGGTATAACGTATGGTTCATAATGAAGTACAAACTAAGAGGACGGTGTATCACCAAAATAAGAGCAATTGTACATCATATTCGAAAGATATGGAGATCGTTTCCAGCATCTTACCCCGAAAAATGAATAGAAAGCATGCCGAGACGGTGCCAAGCTATAATTGCTAATGGAGGAGATTGGATACCTTATAAAATTTTGTACAAATATATAAACATTCACAGAAATATAACCGACACGCTCTTATGAAACAGACTGTATACTCTTGTATTTGTGCACATTTTCATAGATTTCCTCCACCTTTTTTTTTTTATTGTAAATGCATAAATATTCACAATCTATTCGATGCAGTATTAATAGGAGAGGGTACGAGGAACCCGGATTTAAATTTCTACCCAGTGGAACGTTCCAAGTTGAGAAGTAAACAACGATCAAGGAAGAGGTTGAGAGACGACGAAGACGCGCCCGGATGAGATTCGTGCGGGGGAGGGCGCTGGAATTAAAATCGTAAACGTCAGAAACTATTCAGCATACGGTCTCTGAATACCCGCGATCCCTCTGCACCGACCTATTTCCAACTAAAAATAGCCAATAGAATGATTGTGGCCGAAGCAACTCGTCCATTCGACCACGGAGCGTGGCGATTAAACGCGAAAATCACCTTGCGCCCAATTGCCGGCCTCCTCCGGTCTTCCTTTCAATTCCCTCGCCTTTCTTTATCCCGCTACGCGCTCGCCTTCCGTTTCGAAAGCACCGACCGTTTTGATACTCGCGATACAGCAGAACTCCAGCTACACGATCGTTACATTTCTATCGATCAGGATTTCGTATCGCGTAAATTAATGACTAATACCCATTCCTATCTTCGTCACTTATCGGGCGCGTTCTTTGCAGTCCACGACAGTTCGAGGTGGAAGGCCGCGATAACAAGGCGCGATAATGGTTCTCATAATTGGCGAACGCGAAAATAGTCGAAGAGCGAATTATTTCGCCAGTCGCTTAATGAGCAGCTATTAGATAATTTCGGAACGCGCGTTTTATACGAACGACGGCGACCCAGCTGCGCACCTGCGGCAAGTGCATGGGAAACCGACGGAAGACAATCGAAAAAGACGCGGGAGGGTAAACAGTAAGTAACTCGTTCCTTATTCAACCGACCAGAACCGCAGTCGTTTGTTTTCTCGCATCTCGAGTAAAACCGGGAAACGAGCTGTCAGTGGCTCGTCTGAGTAAAACAAACAGCGAATTGCAATTGACGGACAGTGACAAGTCGGTAACTGGCTTTTCGAGAATTGGCGTGCGCAACAAATCAAGTCGAGTCGACGAGGAAGAAACAGGTAGCTATATCGACGCGATTACGCAATTCCGTCTCAGGGTACTCGTTGAGCGCATCTCGCCGATACTCAGATATCGAGGATTCGGTTCGATAATTCTACTACAATTCTTTTTTTTTTTTCCACGCGAGGAACCACCTCTTACCTAACAGACAGCATCGATGAAAACAGGATTCGTCTCGGTCCCGCGCCTATGTCACCTGTAATCACCTAGAACCATCTACGATCGTAACTTAAGAAAATAAAAAAAAAAAAAAGCAACGAGTAGGTTAAGATACATACAGTATTACAGAAGTACAATTAGAATAAAAACAGAAACCAATATGAAGACTGAGGATTGTTAGGTTGTAAGGAAAAAATATATATCTTCTAAAAAGATTCTATTTTCTTTTGTCTGTTATACAATAAAATATATATATATATAAAATAGACGAGTTACTATTCCTATATAAAGTTTATTAACATACTAGAATAAAGAGTATGACAACCTCGACTTACAAATTAAAGAGTTTATTGTTATGCCTTTCTTTATTGCGATTAGTTATAAGAAGGATAGCCAGTAAGAATAGAGACTAAGAAGCATTAATGTAAAACGTTTAGAAGAGGAAATATAAAAAGAGAGCAGCACATAGGAGTGCAAAGTACTACTCCGAATGTACGCACTTTAATTTAATAAACAAGCAAAGAAACAAGTCAGTGCTGCCATCTCCCAACACAAAAAGATACAAAGACGTCGGTAACTCAGAATGCGACTTGCTAGATAAGGAAGGCCACTGTTCGGACGATCGTCGATAATGTAAACATCCTGTGTCGATGTAAAAAATCATAATGTTCGCATTAATTGATTCAAACCAATTGATTTTTAAACTACCTCGACTTCGAAGTTGCACATTCCGATTCAACGACCGAATACGAACACAAACAGGCCCCGAACTGTCTCTCGATGACTCTTCAGTCCTCAATTGGACCAAGGGACGCATCATTGCGTGCATCCGGACACGTATACCGAAATCTTTTTCCAGGTTGCGCGATACGAGCTGAACTCAGGATTAAAAGGAAACGCTACGTCAAAACCAATGTGATGCACGTGACGCAACAACTTTCATCACATGCCCATGAACGATTCGTCGAAAAGTTGTGGCGACGTGAGACTCTGCTATCGACACATGTAAATTCCAATCGATCATTCTATGTGTTTTATTCAACACCCCAGCCGAAGATCGATTAATTCTATTCAACGGCGATTTATGCGTTTCGTCGATAAAAATTAAACTAGGGTGAAAATGTCGATCGAGTACGTATTAATTAATATATCAATTTTTACAACCGTTAACGCTCCTTCGAAGTCGAAAAAGATTATCCACAAATGTTTTTCATTGTTTTCTAATCACCAGTAAGTATCCCTGTATCTCTTTGTCCTCAAAAGTGTATCAACCGAGTGTATCAATTCGAAGTCGTTGGTTCAAGGAGTTTGGACGCTTCTGCGACTTTCATTGTATCAAATTTGTTGGCGGCGAGACGCGTATCGAAATTTCCTCCGGGTTCGAGAATATCGAAGGTGATGGTGATACGCAGAATCACGAGACCGGCACGAGAGGTCGATGGTGGAAAATTTTTCGCGCAAATTGCGACTTGTTCAACGATAAACTTTAATCGCGATGACTCCGATATGTCCGGGGGCCGATTCGCCAGGAAAGAAACAAAATCGTCCAGCGCAATTGTGCAAGCCCAATTACTTAATTGTACGCGCTGACGTCGCGCGAGCGGCTCGGCCAATCAGAAGCTGCATAGCGAACGAACCCCTCGCGAAAATCGACGGAATGCGTATCGCCGCGATCCTCTTTAACGACGTTATCCGCGATTTCAATCATGCCGTTGCATGGAGGCCTGATGACGTTTCACTTTGCGCAATCGAGACACGTGTCGACGTCAGAAGCCTGAATAATGCTTAATTAAAAAGTTTTTTTTTTTTTTTAAATTGTACGAGTATATTCATACTTCGTTTCCATATTATTTCAGGCGATACTGTATAATTTAACTAGTTTTTAGTACGTCGAAAGTCACACTAGCGACGAAGTAATGAAAAGAGGGATCGATGTCAATTTATGCAGAAGCTGCATGTATTTAAATCACTCGTGATTACGTGTAGCAAACAATGAACGTTGCATCATACGCGCGATTGTGATTTTATAACATAATAGCTTCTTCCTATCAATTGTAAACGACGTCATCATTTTGTCACATTTTATGAAAAGGTTATAAATTGTTAATTTCTACTTATCTTAAATGTTCGCAACCTTCGTTATGCTTATTCGTAGACTTCAGTGGAATAATTTCATTGGAAAAAATCTAAGCTAACTTCATTTATCAGTTATTTATTTTATCTATCGACATAAATTTTCTACTCAAGATAAAATAATTTCTTATTATTCGATATAGTACGTGTGTACAGGCTTGTGGAATTATCCTGTATCAATGTACAGTGGTGCGAGTAATTCTAGGTTCAAATTAAAAATATTAAGCATTTACCGTTGAACCTAGAATTATTCGTACCCATTGGGTTTCCATCTCAATTTAATATTTCAGTTCGTAGACCTTCGCAACCTTAGAGTGAACGAAATGTCCTGATGATTTCTGAGAATTATTGCTTGTCCGCGCCAAGAAAAACAATTTTATTAAAGAAGACAACGTTACATTCAAACGACGATTGAAAGACGCATTGAAATCTAGGCCAACGACGGGACAAAATAAAGTCGGCGCTGCCAAGATTTACGCGAATATCTCAAATGCTGGCGGTCGAGGTTCCCACCTTCGTGACGTTTCACACGCGCCAACGATTCGTCACCTGTTGGTACACGAACCTCAGCATCCCCGCCATTTTGGTCGTACCATCGCAATTAAAACCGAACAATTTACGAGCATTCGGTCGATTTTTCATCATCTCGATCCCCTCGATTTTATACGATTCTGTTTAGAAATTCCAAATGGCCGCAAGGCCTGCGCGTTGCTCAAGATGAATCGAACAGATTTCTTCGCGGTTCGATTTTCGAGTAATCTGAGATACCTGTATTACTTGAGTCTGATCTATTTATAAATTTTCTTAATCCAATTATTATCGAGGTTTGATAGCTCGATTAGCGAGTCGGACATGTTTGTTGTTGATAGGGGCAATAAACAAGAAAAATTAGACAAGTATGAATTATTAATCGACGATTATACGGTTAAAATAATAGTATTTTGATATATCAAACATATCCTAATAATCGTTTACAAAATAATTAAAAATTCATACTCAACGAAGAAATTTTTCCATTAATTGCTCTTATCGTCGAAGAAATATTTCCACTCACTTATCAATCTTTTTTATTACATTAATTATCTCATTTTTTGTCATCTCTAGCATTTCTGTGTCAATCTAGGTTAGATTATTAATGGTAGCTCGATTCCACCATTCACATCGACCTGTGTATGCCTTTTCCTCTCGTATGGTGTCACAAATTATTATCATCTATCCTTTAAACGCGCCATCGTAAAAAGACCAGTGAACCCATGATGACGAATCGCAATGCTCTGTGTCGATCCAAGTCTAATTTCAGCGACGAGCACTTGCCACCTGCCTGACTGCATCTCGGCGTTCCGTCTCTTGTGTGATTTATCGAGGCGTTATAATTGCTTTTCTATACGTGTACGCATTTGAGAAAGACGATCTTATAAATTTTCAGTCAACACGTGATTGTAATTTATAGGTACAACGAATGAACTTATAAATGTAACAAAATTACACAGGTTACGCTGTACACATATCTATTGGGCTGTCTGGAAAGTCCATGCCGATTTTTAGTAGGTGGTACAGGTCTGAATATATCGGAATGGCTGAAAACAAATAACATGTGTACATTCCTTAAGAGATGGAAAGGTTGTGGAACAAAATGGTACATATATAATTCAATAAATATACATGAAAATTCAAATATGCCTTTGAATTCTTCTTAAAAATAGGCACGAACTTTCCGGACAACCCAATGTATTCACAGATATATTAGGTGTACTGGAAAGTAACGTCGTTTGTGCAATTTTAAATAAACTCGTTTATCACTCATGAGTTCACTGATTTTTATCGACATGGCGTTGAAAATTGGCACACTAAATGGCAAAAGACTGTTGATAACGAAGTCGATTACATGATTGATTAAAAATAGAAATTTATTAAAAATTTATTTGAATTTAATGTAAAAGAAACGACATTACTTTCCAGTCTACCTAATATATATGCACAATTCAACTTGTACAATTTTGTTATATTTACAAATTTAGTTTTTACAATTATAAATTACAAGCATGCATTATTCATATATGTGCATATACATACGCACGCATAAATATTAATAAAACAAACGTACACGTACAAAGATCTATTTCTCTATTTCTCAGCAAAGTCATTTACAAGAGAAAAATAGATCCGTACAATACACATTATTTCGGATGATGTACCCAAAAACTTTTTGCGAGCCGAGGCTAATGAGAACTGCAAACGTCATACGCAGACACACGGTCTCGTCGTTCGTGACAGTACAAAGTCTCGAAACGCAGAGCGCAACGCGTCTAATTGCGTCACGAAAGCTAAAATAACTGGTGCGTTGCTAGACGATCGAAGTTTCGACACGCGGCAAATAATGTCCGCAGTCGAAACACGTGAGAAAGGGTAAAAGTGATAATTACACGATGCGTGACCTTTTGAACTTGCGCGCCATGTCGATGGTTGAACATCGAAAGCCACGAGAACGATACCGATTCGTTCGACGGAACCGTTCTTGGCGAATATCGTGCATTGCACACGTACAGATATTATTTGCAATTAAAATCGAATGTAGATAAACACACCTAGGTAAATATAGAGGTCAGCGCTTGAAATGTCTATGCGGAGTCTAATCAGTCGTATATCAGAGGTTGCAGCTAAAAAATCTCTTTAATTGCAGCAGCGTAGGGTAACATTTACAGAGAGTTGGCATTTTTATTTTCTCATAACCCCATCTATGATATCTCTATATGTATTAGGTTGTCCCAAAAGTTTCTTTCGCTTTATTAATAAGTAATACATGCACAATATTTTATGTTTTATGTTACATTACTAAATTGTGCACGATTCATTTTGCTCCATTACTGTTACAACACGAATATCTATGAAATTAGATTGTCTATGTATATAAACACGACCATAGAAAATAATTGAGCGCAACTCGCGAAAGAAACTTTCGGGACAACCTAATACTTTATGCTTGCACATCCAGAATTAAATAAACGCGAACGGAATAGAATGTTTACCGACGACGATAATATCGACTCAATTACGCAACAAACGTGACTCCGTGACTAATATCAACCGAACTTAACCTAATAACCTAGACAATGGTAACGTTCGAAGTTCGGCACTTATCGCCAATTATAGAGTCTAACCTTATTCAAGTGCACGGATCGATAAGAAGATCGTAGTCGGAGATCGGCAGTAATTTATTCGAATGACACACGGATACAAACTCGACGTAGAGATTTATTCGCGACGCTTTTTTTTTTTTTTTTCGTATAAAGTGTTAGCCAGATAAGCGTTTACTGCTTCAGCATGAAAGATAATACGATTATGTAATTCGGATTCGTAATTCTTATTGAACGAATAATGCATCGAAGTTATGAGAATCACTGTTCGTGGGATGTAAATTCAAATTGGAAACGTTTAATTATATTTAAATACGCAAATGTAAGTCGAGATAACGAGGCCAAAAGGGAGAAAATAATTTTTGAATGAACTGTATAATAGAAAAATGAAGAATGACACATGAAAAGTCGTTTAGTATCTTTTAATGGCCATTCAATGTTTTTCTTATTTCGACAGGAGTTTTGTTTATTTTTGATATCGTGACCTAAACTTGAATGAGAATGAGTACGAATGAGAACCGCTAACGATCGAGCCCCTTGGTCGACGACCGGTCGAACCAATCGCGAGTCCGCTGAGAACCGACGCCTACAAATTGCACCAATCAGAGCCACGGTTCTGCGAAGGCGCGTTCTACGTATCTGCTTTCTCTGAAGGACCAGCGCCTTTGATGACGTTTCATACGACCATGCAATCGTGCCAGGTAGCACGAATTTTATTATGAACCGTTCGTACACTGGTCACAATAAAATACATATTTGAGTTCGTTTGCGAGTTGAATGGAATACAGTATACAGGGTGTCACAAAAATGTTGTAACACCTTGAAAGAGGTGGTTCGGGAGGTGATTTGAAACAACTTTTTCCTTAGCGAAAATGTTGTCCGAGGCTTCGTTAAGGAGATATTAACGGAAAACACTGACCAATCAGAGCGCGCGTATACCGTTGGAGCGGCCGTGGTAGCGAAAGCTACGCGTTAGACGGCTGCGGCAATGTCTTTCGATTAGAGATCACGGTTTTGAACGGGTATTAAAATACACGGGTATATGGAACACGTGTACCGTGCATTAAGGGATTAAGAACACGGGTATTTTTAATACACGGGTACTCGAGTGTCGAAATACACGGATATCCAGGTACGTACACGTGCATCGAAATACACGAGTACGCATACATCGAATGATCTATTATTACCCGTGACTTGAATATTTATTTTAACTAGTAAATAAAGTTTTACAAATTACACTAAAAAATTTATTCTTTTATACTTATTCTTCTTATGTTTATATTTTTTTATTTATTTATTTTACTGCATATCAATTTTTTTCAAAATTAATAAGGATCATTATTTTAGAATAATATAGCAGTTTTACATAAAAGTTTGTATATAAAAATAATTGGATATCGTGCCCGTATAATACGATGTATGCGTGCCCGTGTCTTTCGATGGACGTATACGTACCTGGATATCCGCGCATTTCGATACCCAGGTATTCATGTATTAAGAATACACGGATTAAAACACGGATCCATTAATTACCCGTGTACCCGGGTATCTCGATACACGTGAAGTAGGGATCTCTACTTTCGATACACGTCGAGTAACTTGTTCCCGTACGAGCGCGGTCGCCTAGCGCATAGCCTTCGCTACCACAGCCGCTCCAACGGTATACGCGCGCCCTGATTGGTCGACGTTTTCCGTTAATATCTCCTCAACGAAGCCTCGAACAACATTTTTGCTAAAGAAAAAATTGTTTCAAATCACCTCCCGAACCACCCCTTTCAAGGTGTTACAACATTTTTGGAAACTCTGTGTATTTTGCAATCACCACAAGCATTACGTGGAATTATCCTGTATCAATGTACAGTGGTGCGAGTAATTCTAGGTTCAAATTTTAAATATTAAGCATTTACCTTTGAACCTTTGAATTATTCATACTCACTGGGTTTCCATCCCAATTACTGCATCTCATTTTGTTCAGAGAACATTTCTTAACTGTTTCGTTCGAGCCATTTGCAAAATTATAACGTATAATAGCTATTCTTTTAAACGAAAATTTTTAGGTGTCCCGATGATTTATTTTTATCTACTTAAACGCGTTATATCCCAATTATTTACGGTAAAATGCTTAAAACGAAAACCAGCATTGTCTGGATTAATGGGATATCGTTATTTAATGATTCAATGGGGAAGCCAGGAATGTTTGTTGAAGAACACGTTTTACAACGGCTAAACAAATCTAATAATATCATTTGGTCGACCCTCTAACTCATTTTAAAATCATTTCTGGCAACTTCTCAATTGTGACATTGCCATACTAAATGTACCCAACGTTACTTAAGACTACGCGAAATCTCATTCAAGTCAATATATGTTCCGTTCGTGGATTGATACCAGATTGGACAATTTAATAGTAAAAAAAAAAAAAATAATCTCAGCGATAAACATTAGTAATACGTCTGTACTGGACGCAAACCCGCATCAATCACAATACATAATACACCGCAGTATGAAACACTCCATGAAAATAATAATACCTCTCTTTAGTATATAGATATGCGTCAGTCATATATGAAAATACAATTGACGAAGAAAATAAATAAAATGCTAAAGAGAAAAAGTGACGACAACTGTTATCTGTAGACTAAAGGTCGAGTTTCAGTAATACGTTGTTATTAAATCTAACCCTGAAAATAGTTTTTCTGAAATATTCCATTCACAGAGACTGAATATAAAACTGAGACCTTTTACGGTGAAAAAATTATAAGTCTCAGTTAATTAAAACCACGATGCCAAACGATAGTTAGTTTTTACAAGTAAATCGAGGCAGGAATGTACAAAGAAATGTTTTTACAGTCCCTCGTCGTTAATGAGCAAACACTAGATACGACGTAAAATAAAAAAAAGTAAATAAAAACAAAAAAATAAAAAAAAAATGTATCTTTTTAGTGATTCATCCAACAGCAACGCAGCCACGTGCGAAACGATCAAACTCCACCGTTCAACGTCGAGCATTGATCGATGATACCTTATACTTTTGTTTAACACGTTGACCGCCAAACGAGAATTCTTAAAAATTTCTGCTAACATTAAATATTATTTAGACTACCGGAGTCTATGTAATCAAACATTTATTCTGGTATTTAGTTTTGTAACTACATAAAAATTCATGAATTTCATTTAAATTCATCTCCTGTGATGTCAACTTTCCAGAATTAATCTTTTTAGTTCTTGAGTGAAACCCACACATGGATGACATGGAAATCTACGTGTTAAATCAACAAGGAACATTACGTAAGTATGTTTAAAATAAATAAAATAGTATTGCTATGGTGCATCGTCGAGGAGGCGCGAGTTTGCGCGCGGCGGATAGTCGAAACACGTGTCCGCGTGTGGATCGTCGCGAACTTTCGGAAATATAAAGGTCACACGAACATTTTTTTCCTACGCACGTGTAAAAAAGAAAAGCCACCGTACCTTCGCCTAGTCCGTCGTCGATGAACCAGATGGAAGAGAGAGAAGGAATCGGTACACACTAAAGTCACTCGCACCCCCGTTACGGCACTGCTGATAAGAAGCTAATTCGATGACACCAGTCGTCTACGGGACGACTCCGCGCGCAAAATATCAATCGACCGAACAGCGTGTACTATTTAAACGTGTGTGTTTAACAATGACGAAACGAGTCGTCTTGTTGCAGAGAAACGAAAACGTGATCACGGTACTGCGTTGCGTATGTGACTGACCGAGAGTATCCGAGAGAACCTCCGCGGTTGAGAGAGGACACTCTCACTCCTTCTTTCTCCCCTCTCCACGCACTTGCCAAATCTCTCACTCTACCTGCGCGTTCTCTGTTCCTTCGATAGAGATACAGTGAGTGTAAAAAGTACTCGTACGGACAAGCATAGAGTGAAACTAGATACGTTTATTTTTAAATTTCCATGGATTGAATTCATTTCTTTGGATAAATTAGTTATTTCTTCGGCGGTAAAGGCAGAGTATTCTTTGTTAGGCGACGTTTCAAGGTTGGTCTGTACGTTTCGAATATTCAAGTGCTCCGATAAGCAACAATTTTTTTCCAGGGTCACACTTTACGAGCTTTCAAGGTTATCGGTATTTTTTTTTTTTTTAATGACACGATATACTTTCATTACCGCAATAACGTGACACGTTAAAAAGACGAATTCAACCGTGTTCAAATACTTTCTATG
>NW_026534337.1:8729897-8736941 GCF_026225885.1 Hylaeus anthracinus | reverse complement strand
TGACACGTTAAAAAGACGAATTCAACCGTGTTCAAATACTTTCTATGCTCACTGTACGTATCTCAGTCGCGCCGTCACGGCGTTCCAAACGAAAACTCAAGAACTAACCAATTTTCAAGTAAACCGAGAGAACGAAGCTACAAATGGCTGACGAAGGAATGAAATATTCGGGCAAGAGTGAACGGGATAAAGAACGACAAATGATAGTCAGTGTTTGTTAAAAGTCCCCCTTTTTTTTTTTATCAATTTTTCATGATAGGCTCTGGAACTCGACGATCCAGACTCGTCGACAACCCAGTATGAACTGGTTTAGATCGACGTGTATGTGTGGTCTATATAACGGCCAGACAGACGTCGAGTTTACGCGAAGATCAGCGAAAATTGCCGACGACGGAGCACGTGTCCACCGAACAAATTATTCTGTAACTGTACCTCGCGCGATATGCTTACGAACCGCATAGACAGAATTTTCATTTTTATCGTTGTGACTATGTGCTTTGATAAGGAAGAAAGCAAAAAACACTCTGTGCTTCGAAATATAACGATTCTCCGGAACATTAAATATAATTTGAATAGTAAACTAGATTTTACCAATTGTATTTTATATCTATTTATTAGTTATGTTCAGTTTGGTGGTGTGTAAGTTGGCTCGAGTATTCTAATAAAATGATTTCGTCTCTTCGTTGAGACAAGGGCCGAAAATGTTTAAATTACTTTTACATCAAATTTTACGTCGTGTTCGTTAATTAATCTTTGCCAAATAGATTTGAATGCACCGAGAAGACCCGAATAGTCACGAAAGGAACCGAACGCCCTCGTTGTCGCGATAGAATAATTGGTGCTCAATTAAGGGCGCAATTAACCTTATATTTTTTCATAATGGTTCGCGAATATAACGTTCCAGTTTGTTCTAGTTTAGCATGGATTGCAAAGACGTACTTCCATTGGAGACAAAGAATGTGTTTTAGAAATATAGCTCAATAACAATGACAATCGATTCTCCTTCCGTCTGAAGAAATATATCATCGAAACGATCGATCCACTCGACTGTAGCGTAATTAATCGGTAATAAAATATATCTTACAAATGAAGAACATTCCGACGACAATTAAACAATTACAGTGGGTGTAGAATGTATTCGTACACCGATCAATTTGCCAAAAAACTTTTGTGTGAAATTGTAGTTTCTTAACATCTTTTACTATAATCAATGATATTTTACATATTCACGGAAGTCTCTAAGATAGATGTAGTCCAAACAACATTTACTACTTAATATAATTTGTGAAATTAACAAAAGAATGCGTAAAGTGGGTAAAAGTATAGAAGCAATAAGTATTTATACGATTCTTATGACGAACCATTTTCAGTAGAGTTTGTAAAGTAAACACATTAGTTTATTGCTCCGTACGAATTAGAAAGCTTCAAATTTCCAGTAAAGTACTTTTAAAAAAGCCTCTAATAGAGGAATTGAAGAACATCCCACTTCTTATCAACTTCTAACTAATAATTTAGTTAATTTAATGCTTAGAAGAGTTACAATAATTATAAAATCAAAAGGAAATCCCACGAAGGAAGTACTATATATTTGTAAATTAATGTAAATTTCTTTTGTTTTTAATCAAGTTTAAAAAATTAAACAGTTGTGCGAATTGCTTCGATATTTCTATCGATTAATTGTTTTTTTCTTGTTAATCTCGCAACTTACATAAATAGCTATTTTTGTTTGTAATCTATCTATTCTAGAGATTTCCGAGAATATGTAGAATGTCATTGTTTATAAAAAAATAAGTTAATAAATTACAATTTATCATAGGTGTACGAATACTTTCTACACCCACTTGTATATACGAAAAGCTGAGAATCGTGGTCTTATGTACAAACATGGATTAGTTACTTTACTTTACGTTAGTCGCAATTAGGAAAATGAAAACGGACACTTTCTTGTGTTTTTTTTTTAAGGTATTAAATAATAATTTTTATTAATGAAATTTAGATATATGCCAAAATATATCTTTAAGAACTATAATGGTGGCGATGGTGTGAATGGCCATTTTGTTTGCGGTGAGCAAGATTTCTCCAAACTTGTATACCTGAAAACAAAAATAAAGGTAGATTTGGAGAATATATTAGACCAACGGGTTTCTGATCGAAGGATTTTGGAAAAAATTAATTTAAAACAAAGTGACGTACATTTGAAGTTCAAGTTCAATTTTCATTATAAAATGAAGTGATTAAATAGAGAATAAAAAGAAAAGTATATAAGAAAATAAAAAATCCTTCGATCAGGGACCCGTTAGTTTAATATATTCTCCAAATCTACGTTTATTTTTGTTTTCAGGTACACCAGTTTGACGAAATCTTGCTCACCCCAAACCAAGTGGCCACCCACGTAATCGCCTCTTATGACGAAATGAATGAACTATTTTTTAAAACAAAAATTCTTTTATAGTTCCTTAAAACATACTTTGTAATATATTTACGATCTCATTAATAAAAATTATTATTTAATACCTGAAAAAGAACGCACAAGAAAGTGTCAGTTTTCATTTTCCTGACTGCGACTAACCCCTTAACTTCTCAACAAAATTCAGCATTTCTAATATTTTTATATTTTGTATTTGGTTTGGTGTTATATCGTCTCCAAATTGTATCCATTATAGGATCTTGAATCTTAACTAAACGTGTTCTCTTTACGACTCTCAGCGTCACATATATTAGGTTGTCCGAAAAGTTTCTTTCGTTTTATTAATAATTAATACATACACAATAATTGATGTTTTATATTACATTACAAAATTGTGTACAATTCGTTTCGCTCCATTACAGTTACAGCATCAATGTCTAAGAAATTAAATCGTCTATTTATATAAACACTGCCACAGAAAATAATTGAATGTAACCGACGAAAGAAACTTTTGGGACAACCTAATATTAATTAAAAAGAAACTCACTAACGTATACGTATTTACAAACATTTCTCTCGTGAAATCACCGTACATTTTCCAAGTGACAATGAAAAATATCGTGTACGTACCGTGCCGAGACGACCTTACTGGACACTGCTTCGGAATGTCCTTAACCTCGACACTATTCCACCGAAGAAACAACTCGACTCGAACCGAAGCACCATAAATATATCACCTTCGAGTCGCCACGCGTTTCACGCGCGAAAAGAATATGTCCCGTAATACTACACGAAGATTCTTATTGATCACGTAAGTTAAGCGAACTTGTTGCACGAAACGATCGCGTGGACGACGAAATATCTAGTCACTTCTACACACGTGCCTCGAGAATCTGTGACAGCGTCGATTATTTCTTGTCATCTAGCTAATATCGTTGGAGGTTATGTACGCGCACTTCACGGCTATTCTTTGGCTTGATACGGTCAACGATTGGAACGGTCGTAGCGAAGAAACGCGGTATTAGAGTGCGCGATCGCGACGAGGGGTTGATTGGCGAAAATTATACGGTAAAATACGAGAAAATGTTGGACAACTGGAAGTAAATCACGGGCGAGCGTACGGCACTGGGAACGTACGAGCTGGCGCGACCTTTGCCGAGGTACGAGCGCTCCGACGTTCAATCGCAGACTGGCGCACCGGCATGAATCGGGCGAAGTTTTATGGCCCCCCCTATCGACACTTATTCGCGGTAATTACGAACTTGTCGCTACCGATTGCGACCAATTCTATTGTCTCCTTAAACTAACCTCGATTGTCGCGTACCTAGTAATTAACTTTGATAATTTATAACATGCGCAAGCGAAAATTGAGAACAGTAGTGCATCGGCTATTCGAGACACGAGAATCTTTGATCTCGTTGAAGATGCGTAATTTCTCAGTGGTTTTTTGTTTCGTTTGGATTTCAATCTTTACTTTAATGTCGTAAAGAATGACTGGATGTTATTATAAACAAACAGTATCATATTACAAAATATCAACAATAATATACATACAGTGGGTGTAGAATGTATTCGTACACCGATCAATTTCTCCCCAAAATTTGTGTGAAGTTGTAGTTTCTTAACTTCTTCGTTTATGATCAATGATATTTTATATATTCTCGGAAATCTCTATGATAGATGTAGTCCAAACAACATTTACTAGTTAATATAATTTGTGAAATTAACAAAAAAAAATAGGAAAAGTGGATAAAAGTATCGAAGCAATAAGTATTTGTACGATTCTTATGACCAGACTGCGGATCTTTACGCAAAATAAAATCCTCGCGAACGTGCCTACAAAAATCGAACCTAAATAGGAATTTATTTTATTCTGCAAATATTATAACACGAACTTTACTTTCAATCTTTTTTATATTCCTGCATATTGTTTGCATTTTCTAGATTCTTGCACATTCAAATTTTCCATAAATCAATGAAGATCCGCAGTTTAAGATACAGAAATTTCCAAAAGAATAGGAATTCGAATCAGCATTTCTGACGTAACAAAGTCTCGATATTTTTCTAATCTGTGCTAAGTTAAAAAAATCCTCGAAGAATCTAAGTAGTTCATTGTCGCAACGACCATTAACTGAATTATCTCTCAACATTGGTTTCTTTGTGTAGCCATTTGTCACTGGAACAATTACCGAATTATGTATGTATGCTGCGATGCTGTATGATCAATCATAACCTATATTCGTGTATTTAACCTTTTCGATCCTCGATCGTTCTCTCTAGATATAAAGAATGTACTTCGCGTGCCTCGAGTTGTTTAGAGTTCAATTGCGGTAATCATACTTTCTTGAGAGTGAAATCTTTTATCAACCGCGATCTTGTGTTACTGCCAAACTGCTTGTAATGCCCTGTGACAGATGTCACTAATTGTTGCAATAAATGCTTAGGCATAGATCAACTGAGATCAATCGTCATTAAAAATGAGGTTAATCGCCAAAATACTAATTAGGCACTGTCCTGAGTACAGACAGCCAACATTGCATTATTATTGTAGATAATTACATACCGAGGGGGAGACTGACAAGAAAATAGCAAATATTTTTGTTTGATTTGTGGGTAAATTATGTTTTATGTATATTTATTATTGAAGTGACCTCGCAAAGTCGGTGTTTTGCGTCAACGATTTCGTGTGTAGCGAAATTTTTCCACGATTAAACGATTCGATCAATTGGCTGGGTCAACGAGAGTGGAGGATTACTTGAGTCCCCCTCCCCTCCTCTAAGTGCGTTGACACAATGTTCCCTAACGCGCTTATGGTCGCGCGTGTACGAACGCGTTGGAACGTGCACATACACTCACGAACGTAATAACGTAAAGTGTGATTTACTAGCACTGGCATCCGACTGATTTAAAGTGCCATACTAAACACTTACGTGCAATGAACTCGGGACCAACCGATAAGAGAAGTTATTCTCGTAATGGCGTTCGTTTGTTTGCCATTTCATAATTAATAAGCATCGAAAACTCCGATTGAATTAATCCTTCAAGGAAAGATATTTTGAGTCTTATCGCGCAAAGTAAAACGTATAAACTGTTTGTACAAATTAAATTGTAATTGGATTATTTTATAAACAAAAAGACTGGTAGCGATTGGACATGTAATTATATTCATTATTTTTTATTTTGACAATATCAGTATCATTCAAAGTTTGCAAAATTTCCTGCGAACTTAATGAATTTTAATTTAACCCTTCAATCGGCTTGCATTAAATATGGCTAAATATGGATAGAGTTTGCCCTTGATTTCGCCGTGAATGTTAACATAAAAATGAGTTGAATGTAAACGAGATTCCTAGTGTAAAAACTAACGAACAATCAGACTATATCGTGCAAGTGAATTTATGTTGCACGAGTACGTTTGGTACGGTGTCTTAAAGTAATTCTGAGATAGGTGTTTACATATTTTCCAGTGTTTACAATTTACTGCCCATAAAGTATTTGCGAAGTTCAAAAAACAACCGCTAGGTAGCACCAACGTACAGTCTGTCGCAGAGATGGGCCAAATTCTAGATAATATAAAATTTCGCATAACGAATAAGAGATAAATATCTTTTGATTCGTCATTTGTTCAATAAAAACGACAATCTACAATCAAATAATGTTTTGCAATGTACGATAGCGGTATGAAATATCATCTGGAAATTCTACAATATCAAATTGACGGATAAGCACCATCTATCTCTAATCTTTTCGAAGTAATTCTTTAGTAAGGATAGTAAGCCTTTCCGATCCAACTAGTTTTCAAAACTCTATCGATAATAATACTAATGAAAACGATAGAATGAAATTTATAGCATGAAAGTTGAGATTAACGATCGATATCGATGGATCTATTCTCGCACGTGTACAAGTAACGAATTATGAGAACTTACCCGTTTCCTACGAGTTGATATCGTTTGAGTCTATCATCGAATGATCCACGATGGCGGCGCGGTTGGTAGCCTTGGTTGGTGCGTTGCCCGCTGCAACTCAGGCAACGGCGAGCTCTTTGCCAAACAACCAGCATCACTAGACAATAGACAGTTAAACGTACCTGTAAGTCATTGTCTCTAATTCTAATTACATATTTTCACCGATAAAAACGGATCAATTCGTATTTATTTGACTCAATCGACTTCGACTGCTTCGTACTTAACCTTCGACTGACACCAGGTTGAATTAGGATTGTCTTGTCTCACAGTTGGGTCGTGCATTTACATCAGAGGTGAGCAAAATTTTATTGAAGTAGTAGATAACAAATGAAGACATAGTGTAGTGATTTATTAACGATATTCATTTGATTCAACAGTCACACGGATCAGTGTCTGTTTATATAATTTTGAGAGTGCATATTTTATGCATTTACGATGTGTGCTAATTATACAACGTATAAAATGAATATAGTATACACTTTATATATATGAATATTTCATTTGGTATATATTTTTCAGATTCATATTCATCGTAAATGCATAAAATTAGCCGTCTTTTATTCGTTATTTGAAATGTTTATCTTAATACGAATTTTGCCCATCTTTTGTTTACGGTTGCTCAAACTAGAGATTATGTTTATATTCGACATCAGAGAATCGTTTTATATG
>NW_026534337.1:8676467-8729887 GCF_026225885.1 Hylaeus anthracinus | reverse complement strand
TCTGATGTCGTTTAACTATAATCACACCTGTGCATAAACGGTGCTGTTCAAAGATCACATTTCCCCTATCTGATACACCTTTGTTCATCAGTGTCTTGTCCCAGAGTTGGGTTGTGCATTTACATCAGAGGTGAGCAAAATTTTATTGAAGTAGTAGATAACAAATGAAGACATAGTGTAGTGATTTATTAACGATTTCTATTTGGTATATATTTTTCAGATTCATATTCATCGTAAATGCATAAAAGTAACTGTGTCTTTTATTTGTTATTTGAAATGTTTATCTTAATACAAATTTTGCCCATCTCTTGTTTACGGTTGCTCCAACTAGAGATTATGTTTATATTCGACATCAGAGAATCGTTTTATATGGGGAAATACGATGGAACGTTTTTGTTTACATTAATGGATAGTTTCAAACATTGCGCTTACTAAATTGTTGAGAATCTGATGTTGTTTAACTATAATCACACCTGTGCATAAACGGTGCTGTTCAAAGATCACATTTCCCCTATCTGATACACCTTTGTTCAGCAGCGTTACCAGATAACTCTCATGCATCGTAAATTAAAAATATAACACGAGATTTTAAGCTTAATCGAGGCTAACCTTAACCTTGAATAACATCGAACGATTTTCGAGACACGATCGATTGTTCGTTGCAAGATGTTTCTATGTTAAGTTTTTAATATTAGTTAGTAACACACCTATCCCAAGTTTCCATAATTCAACGAAAAAACCGGAAGAGACGAATTTTTTTGTAATAAGCTAAGAAAACATGATTTTCATATCAGTGTAATTTTCCGTACAAACTGATAAACTGAAGCTTGATAAAACTGTTAACAAGCTTCCTGGTTTAAAACCGAGGAAAGTCTATTTTTAAAATACCTTGCTCGGTAATAATTTCTGCAATAATATTGTTATGTAACTTTATATAAATTTTGAGAGAAACACTTTATCCTCGTCATTGTATTTTAGTTTTCTCCTTACACATCTATGTACATCGTTATTGCTTCAAACCAACTCGAAGCAGTTACGATACAGCAGACATACCAATTCGATGACTTTGTCCGGACATTGCATGATGATAAATTTACGAAATCGTGTATGCTGAAAATGTACGTATACGTATATGTATCGAAATAGTTGGCGGTTGTCTCAACCTTTTAATTACAGCGTTATAAGCGAGCACCGGTAGCGATATTATTTTAGAAACTCAAATTAAAGATTTATTTATTTATTTCAATATATACGGGCATAGCCCATTATGAAATTAACACAGTGTAGCAATTATAAAGATAATAATAAGAGCATATACTTTTTGTATTTTATGAATATTTATTTCCTACTATTGATTAATTGAGCAGTTAAAAGGTTAAAGATATTACTCAGTGTACAATTTCGTACACTTAAAATTAAACAAAGTTTCTCGTGATAAGGCGGTTAAGTATTGCTGATTATGCGTAACTTTAGTCATAATAAAAAGCACCTTGAACTGTGTACAGAATGTATTATACTGCACTCGCACTATTCTTGGAATGAATTACCAACAAACGGTAAAAAACCTTCGATATTTACGTACACGAACTACTGCACTATCTTGCTTTTGTACAATCATTTTCTATTCATAAGCTTTTCACGAAGAAACTCCTCTACACTATAATCCGATAATACATATTTACCGTATCGGGCACACTTAAACCTCGATTGCATCATGTGTCATGCAATAAAGGGTTAAGTCTGATCAAATAGTATTTAGTTAAGGTAAAAACACGATAGTGATTTGCGTATTCGAATCATCATCGCGGGTAGTTTAATTTTAAACATGCTGCTAAAGGCACACACAGTTCTGACGTCTCTATTTTAAACTCAAAACGGTATAGTAAGTTTTCTACATACGCGGCTAATTCCTTCGAAACCTTTCCGCGTTAGTCGAATTACGTGAATGCAATGGAATTTCGATATTCAATTTTATTGTTTAAGAGTAATTGCTAAGAGTAAAAGCTAAATTGAATAGGCATTTCTTTGGATACGAAAAAGAAACGAATAAAATCTTGCAGCTTTACTTCTATATAGAAACATTATTACTGCAGAAGTGAAAGTCAATATCCACCTCGATATATTTTGTCCACCCTTGTATACTCTATCAACGAAGGTATTTCCGATGCAAACGTGTTAGAAAGAATTGAAGTCTAAATTTCGAATTACTGTAACATAAAATGTGGCTGCACTTTACTTTGGAATACCGAAAATTGGTAAGTCTTTTTTTTTTTTTTTTTAAATAAACCTGTAAATTTCGGTAATCATGCATTTTTATGTAAGTGTAAATGTTAAAAAATGTACATGTTTTGCTTACCTCGTAAACGTCAAATACACACGATGGCGTTCTTGAATATTCCACGCGGTCGCGAAGGAGTAATTAAAATGTCAGTCGGTATTATCACACATCACAATTTTGTTTTTCCTATCGATTCTCTAATGTTTCACGATTACCGTGCACTATGTGTGCATTTATGCGTATGCACTTATGTTACGTATCGATGACACGACGAATTCTAAACAATCTTTCGAAAAAAAAAAAAACATGGAAGTTTGACACAAGGGTTGAACACAGATAATTTTAATTTAAATCGAACAATAGAGGTTTAAATTTATTTCCGTGTATGATGAATCCACGAATGACACTACTGATTAAAATTTATTGACGACGTACTCGCGAAAACACGACGGATAAATAAACAATTTGACGCGAGCGACTGCATCAGTCGAGGTTCCATTGAATACTGTTACTGATGAGGTTTAGCGACTTCGCAACTGACGCATGCGTATGAACCGCCTTACCCTTTCCATCTACCGCGAACATTTGAAACAGATAAACATTTCATTCATATTTAGAGTTAGAAAATTATATCGATACTTGGAGTCTTTATTTGCAAGAAAAATACGTATTTCACAATAATGTTCAAAAATTATCTAACAATCAGTTATATTACTCTCGCTGCGTGTTGGATAAGTATATAAAAACTAACGATTATCAATACTATACCAGTCCCACAATTATTTTCGTTTGAAAATTAATGATTGCGTCTTATAAAGTAGAAAAAGTTTGTTTCAATGCATATTACGACATTGTATTGTAATAACAAAGAAATTGTGTGAGTGTGATTTTTGCATTGTTTTTTTTTCCTCCTTCCTGTATGATCAATTACAATGTAATAGATGGATATAAAAGAATGTTACATATGTTATTTATGGAAATAGAAAGAAATGAAACTATATTATAAAATGTGTTATAATCTAAACATTACTGTGCATGATAATGAAAATAATTTCTTTTAATCTCGTGATACGAGTGAACATGAATTATCGAAATTATGAAAATACGATCGGGTAAAAAGTTCCTTTGGCCAATTGTTGTGTAATTATTGTGACATACGAAATTGATCATAGCCATTGAACAGTCAATTAAGAGAGATTTAATACATTACAGCCTCTTTACATTTCTTGATCGTAAGATTTGTTCATTCAAATCACCATTAACTGAATTGTTAAAATCAAATGGTGCCATTTAGAAAAACCTTCAGTAACTGTTCGTTAGAACATAAATAACGCCTTCCTGAAGTAGTCAAGTATCAAAACGTACTAAATATCGTCTTAAATTTAAATAATACGATAATAAATATAAATATTTTGTTTAAAAAAGCGATCGTAATCTGTAAAACTAGAGTCTTAAGATAGGTACGTTACCTTAACGAGTAAGGTATATTTACATAGTAATGTACACCTATTATATGGTTTTTATACACAAATGAAGAAAATGACGTGATGTTTAGCTTATTGTTGCTGCGTATTTGTTTACTACCTAGTGCATCATTTTGTGAATCTTTAAAATTTTCCCCAAGCGTTGTTTAGCTGTTTTCATTCCTTTCTTTGGTTTTCGTTCTAAAAATTCAACAACGATTACGATACTTGGAAAACTTACACAAAATTATGCTCGAGAAATAAATTGGGTCAAAGATACGTTACCAACTGGAACCGGGGCCGCCAGTTTTGCTTTAACGTCTTTTAGCCTGTTAGGGCTAGTCAATATCGAACCAAATCCTATTGTTGTTGTTTTAACAGCGTTTTCTGAAGATGTGGTCGATGCACCACCTGCTGAAGTCACGGGTGGACACTTCGGTTTTCTTTTATTATATGTCCTTTTAGTTGTACTCTGTCGTATCGTAAATAAGTATGGGTTAGTTTCACTACTACTATCGTATAGCGAAATAAAAAAAACACGATAGTGATAACACGTAGTTTTCAAACAATATTAATGAGATGAACAGTAATATAATTACGTAACATGAATTTCGTTAAATATAAGGTCCTCCCACTGTCAACAATATCATGAAATCGCAATAAAACTAAATGACATTATTCGTGTCTTTGAAATGCACGCGGCAAAAACGAATGGTAAAGCTGTAATAATGCCTACCAATTTCTTCTTGGAGCCCTTATCCGTGTTGTTATCCAGATAATCATCCTACGCAATACGAGTATGCAAGAACCATGGAAATCAAGATGAATATGAACATAAGATGGCGTATACAGTATCAAAATGAATTAAGTTGTGTTACGAGGAGGTGTACCTATATTATTCGTATGCATTATGAACTTTAACTCAAATAAATATGATTTAGGTTACATAATGGTATTAAATTTATTCTCTGATCACATACTTAACTAATGAACACAACATAGTGCGATAACACTCTTTTGTATTAGATTGTCCCAAAAGTTTCTTTCGCTTTCTTAATAAGTAATACATGCACAATATTTTATGTTTTATGTTACATTACTGAATTGTGCACGATTCATTTTGCTTCATTACTGTTACAACATGAATATCTATGAAATTAGATTGTCTATTTATATAAACACGATCACATAAAATAATTGAGTGCAACTCGCGAAAGAAACTTTCGGGTCAACCTAATACGAATTTTGTTTTGCAACATTCACTGGGTAATCCTTACAGAGTTCTCGTTTCAAATATGGTCCAAAGGATGTTACAAAAGAAAATTCGCGTTGGACAGCGTATTCAATCTAAAGAAAAATATCGAACGAAGTTTGCTTACCGATTGTTTAGCACGTTTCGCTGCGGCTGCTTCGAGTCCTTTTTCGACGGATGTTTTCTTCACACCTTCCCGAGCTGGACGATTCGTCTTTGGCAAGAGTGGTCCAACTCTGGCTTTTGGATTCCACGCCTCATCTATTTGACTCTTCGATTTAGATTTAAATATATAGTCCTCGTCGTCCGACGCGTCTAAAGCTGGGTAAACTGCATCCGAAATTACGCGATAGTAATTACATTCTACTTAACTAATACTTGATTACATTCATTCAAAGGAACAATCCTTTTGCGTCTTTACATACTGAAGTCGTCGTCCTGATGAACCTTATCAATGTTTTCTATTGATTGATCGTCGTCGTCGTCGGGCTGCGTTTTCGTGGTTTTCGTAGATTTCGAAGGACTATTCGACGTGGTGGAATAGCATTGCTCGCTGAATGACAACATCCCCGCGATCGCTTCCCGTGTCGATGGAGATGCCCTGCCAGAACTGGTCGTTTTCAATTTATAAATACTAGGACACCAAAAACGTAAAACGCAACAGTGCTACACTAAGAAAACCAAATTACACTTCCATAACGTTATTACGACGGTAAAGAACTACGAAAGGAAAGTAAAGTTGCTAATGCAAAAGTAAATCAACGTTAAACATGCTTCAGCGAGTATATTTTGCATTAGAGTACTATTTCTTAATATTCTTACCCGGTAGGTGGTGGCATAGGCTGACCATACTGTGGAATCACGGTAGACCTAAAATGAATTAACTTTGTATTAGGTGGGTAATTTTATTAATTTCAAAGAATATTCTCATTTGCGTAGCATTTACATAGCAATAATCAGAGATTAAGATTTTTCTGACACGCCATAAGAAATGGTTAATAACTTCGTAAACACATGAGATAGTCGGATGAAATTGGTGTTCTTTCTTGAAACGTCTTAACGATCAGTATACGTACGTAACGTCCAACCTTTGAGCACCGTTTCCTAAAGTGTAAGCCGAGGCTTTCAATAGTTCTTCGATACCATTTTTCGGCACGTCGCTCAAAACATCAACATCCCCATCGTAATCGTGTTTCAATCGCTTTTGAGTATTAGCCTTGGGCGTTCGTTTTCGTTTCGGTGATTCGTCTATCGTGAATCGACCGTAATCACTCTCGTTACTACCGTCGTGAAAATCATATATGGAAGTTTGCTTCCACGTTAATTCTTTCGATGTTCCTAGGGGATGATCCGAACTTAAATTGTTATATACATTTATATTGTCGTGCGTACTCCTCACGACTTCGTTGTTGCCGAGCTTAAATCTGATTACGGTTGGACTCTGTTTCCCTGGCTTCGATGTTCGCTTAACAGCAGGTGAACTACTTTTTTCTTCCAATTTCGGCGTTAGTGTTTTCACGTACGGATACATGATGGGCTTTGGTAAAGTCAACTTTAACGGTGGTCGACCGGACGGCAGTGATTCGCTAATCTTGGCTTCCACTTTATTTGTTTCTTTCAACATTGTTTTGAACGGATTATCGGCCATTCTATCGGCAACGTCATAGTCCACGAAGTCTTTGTTCAACGGTTTCTTTTTCTTACGCTTACTCTCTCGTTCTGGCTTTGGAGGATTTAGAGATATCAAGTATCGTTCCGCGTGACGTATTTCTTTACTAAAGTCTTTCAATAATTTCTGACTACTTATGGTTTCTGGTATTTGACCTCTGCTGATCATATTGTACTGAAATAGAAATAACCTCTGGACTGTCCGTGGAATACAATTTACAATACAATGGCTCCAGCCGTTGGAAAAAACGAACTTACGTCTTTGTCTGTGTTCCACTGTTTCAAAATACTGAGTAATGCTTTGACCCCCTGTAAAAGATACGCTGGACATTTCTTTCCCTCGTTATTTAATTCTTTCAGTTCTTTCAGCAATTTCTTTGCCGCGAACCAATTGATTGTTTCGAAACCAGGATACTGAAATTTCGCGGGGGTCTTCATTTTTTTTTCTAATTCATATATTCTGTAACGTATCGAGATTAAGTGATGATAGTCGAATCGACCTTTTCAGCAAGTTTTTACATACTCACTGTATTTGCATCGGAATGTTGAGACTATGTACAAAGTTCCCGCCAAAAACTAACGAATCGATCGGAGTTAACACAGCGTGTATCCACCCTGTTGGAATCATCATGGTTTGTCCTTGTTTGATAACACACTTGTAGCACGCGTCGGCCTGATCGCCAAAAAAAGTTTCGCTCTGGGTGGAACTACACATCCAGTGTTGATACAACTGCATGTTCGCGGACGTGGGCCTGATCAAATAGAATACTTTTTCTCCACGCAGCACATGGTACCACACGGATGTGCCACCGAAATCGATATGGAAATCTGTGAAACTGTCTTTGACCCCCATTAGGCAATATTTTTGTACTTCAGGACGTTTTATGTCACTATCCTCGGACCAATCGCGCGGCCAAACTGAATTGACCCAGTCGAGTTTACGCGCGATGTATGGTGCTTCGACCATTGGTGAAAGACTGCAACGTTTATTTGTCAAATTATACATATACTTGCTAGAAATATTTAAAGCCAATATGTGGCAAGGCAATGAACATTGATATACCCAGTGTTTGAAAATTCAAGACTAATCACATTAAGAACCCTTGTCCTGCAAGGGGAGTTGTAATATTCGACAAAGTCTCTTAATTTCATTCTTATATTACTTTGTCTTGTAACATCGATTACGTCCATATCTCGATCTCCACCTACAATGAAAGGACCAAATTAATTTTTTATGAATTTCTAACATACAATACAATGAGCAGTGTTTGTAATACTATTCATACCTATGTAACTTTCTATGTCATAAACACTGAAATTTGGAGGGGGAACAACCATATCAAGCCCATCCTTTCCATCAATAATAATTGGACTTTCGAATCCATTGGTTTGTAAATACTGGAGAGTCAACTGTTGTCCTCTGACATGTTTAACTATTTCATCAGCTTTTGGAAAGTGTCTAGACTTTAATTCCCTTATAAATACTGGTGTACCAGTTTGCACTGGTTTTGTGTCTGCATCAGATTCCGAATAATCATGTCTATGCCAATTCAACTTTGCTTTCACTGAAAAATGATAATCCATTATTTCAAATTCATACCAAATAATATAGTATTAATATATTCAAGCACTCACTAAGTGAAGGCCCACACATGGCTTCACAACGTGGACAATGATATTTATCAAGATCTATGGACATATACTCCTTCACCGATACACATCTAAAAAAAAAACGAAACTTATATTGACATGTATTATTGTACGTGTACAGGTAAGTATTTATTTCAATCCTTATATTCACTTATGATCACTACATGATCAATTAAAATATCAGAGTAACAAAACGCAAGTACTTGTGGATTAGGAATAGGTTATGTTAATATCAACAAAACAGTTTTCTCTTCTACGCAAGCTAGTTTCCAAATATTATTCGCGAACAAGGAATTACAGAAACGGGACTATGGGATCACGTTCGAATTGCCTGAAAGTTCTTCGAAAAACGAATCCGAGGGAATGTTTGTATACGATTCGGGGAAGCATAATCCAACCATAGCGTTCGTATCAACGTATCGAATTGACAAATTTTCAAAACCTTACCCCCCGTGATACCACTCCTTGCAGACGTCACATTGTATCATAAATTGTTCGGAATCGTAAGAACGGCCACACAAACAATACGTAACTGGTAACTCCATTTTTCGTGGTTATTAACGTTGAATACAATACCGTGACACCGTGTTATTAACATTAGATGGTAACTATAGTAGCCGCGATGCGTCGCTAAAGAGTCGCCTCCATCGTTCCCTTCGCAAATTACATTAAGGTTGCGTTTTCATTTTTCCCATATGGGTCATCCAACGACTGGATGAGCTCTAGTTACACGATTATTTGATTTGTGAGAAAATTTCATTGATCTGTTTGTTGGACTATACTAATACTTTGACGTCAAACTGTTGCATTGTGATCTGGAAAGAGGCATTTCGTCATTTACTTCATTTTTAGAAGGCACAAGTACAACAAGGACAGCACTGTCCACCAATTTGCCCTCTTTCTCGGCAAGTTTAGGGCGCGTTCCGGTATTAATATGTACCAGTGGCGCCATCGGTAGGAAAACGCCTGAGTTTGTAGTAAAAAATTGTTTCTACTACTGCTGCTAGATGACGCCACCATCTAAAAGGGTCGATAATTATTGCTGCAGTAAGAAATTATTCATAAAAATTATAAATTGAACTAATTAACTAATATATTGTAGTATTAGAAAACAAGGAGTTGTATTAACTATGCATTTATGAAAAATAAAGAATAATTGATTAAGGGTATCAGTGACGCCATCTTACAAAAACTATGAGAACTTTTTTCACTAAAAACTTGAGCGTTTCGCCACCGATGGCGCCACTGGTATTAAAGCCATTATCAAATAAAATATTTAAAAAAATGATAAATTTGACATTATTACACATGCATTAACCATTTTATTATTTCATACACTTATTATTTAATTTTATTTCAAGTTAATTATAAGGAATATGAGGTATTAGAGGGTTAATAGGTGTCATATATACATGTAATAATATGTATATATATATATATACCTTCGAAAAATTAGTTCGATACTCACCGCTAGATGGCGATACTGATTTTGTGTCCATGAATCGCAGGTGTAGCCTTATATGTTAATTAAACTATTATATATGGATATATAATAATAAATTCGACATATTTACACATGCTCTTATTATTTTATTATTTTCTACATGTTTTATTTCATTTAAATTAAAGCTACTTTTAGAGAAAGTATGCTTACGTTAAGTTTGTAGCAAATAGGGATTATAGGTTTACAAACTGAACTTATAAAGCAGGATATATATATAAAAGCAGATAAATGTTTAAACAATATATTGAAATGGTATATTGTGGTATTATAAATCGAAGAATCGTATTAATTATGCATGTATAAGAAATAAAGAATAATTTACTAAAGTACATTGGGTCCCTTGTCCAGAAATTGTTCACATAACGAACCAATGAAATTTTGGTCGCATGACAAATTATGTTTATACTCTATTTGATCTTCTCACGAAACATATTTATTACGTGTATTTCGCTTCAACAAAAAAATTCAAACCCAACGAAACACGTGTAATTTGTGTTTAAAAACTTTGTATAATATGTATTCGTTCGCATGAATTTCGAGGTTAACTTACTACGAATAGTCCTTTAAAAGTATAAACCATTCCTAATCCATAACCTTGGTTTACATAACACAAAGATAACAAAAAATGACGCAAACAGGGAAAACCAAAGTAAAAAATTATAAAGGCAGTACAAAACAAACCAAAACGTGAGTAACCATTGAACGTTAGCACGTTCCTTGATAACCTTATCTTAAATCGATGAAATATCGATAACATTCTATCATAAGGTGCTATCAGTGTTGTTAAGCGAGTGTAATATTTAATTCAGGCGATTACCCCGGTATAAAAACAAAAACAGGCTCGTTCGGGGAAAGAGGAAGTCGGTCCTTAAATGTTTAAATATGAATTCTTCATCTTCAAAAACCAAACGAGTTCAGGGTGGTCCATCAAGTGCATCTTTACATGATAAACAGCCAGCTTCGGAGCGTCTTGTAAACAGAAGGAAGAAAAACACGTACACTATTGTTAAAGGATCTAGCACTAAAACGCAACGTAAGAAACATTGAAGCTTTATTAGTAGACCCTTTGAAATTATTGTTGACCATCTTTTGGGGTATACATCGTACGCTATTTGCAGGTTGAAGATAAAATATGGTATAGTACCTTTGTTCAAATAGAGATCACTGTTATGGAAAGAAGTTGCTTAAATTTCAGATTCTATGGGCCTTTTTGTAGAGCAGAATGATGACTCCAAAAGTGCAAGAGACAGAGACCACAAGCAGTATGATATTACGCAGCATCAAAGAAACTTAGGTTCACCTGTGATAGTTGAAACACTTTTAGAATCGCTGTCGTCCCTAAGCATACCAGAAATACTTAGACAGAACCAAAAAGCAAAAGTGGAAAATACTAATTGCCATTATAAGCTTTCAAAATCACAAAGTACTGGCTCCAGAAAGAGTGAAGCTCGTATTATTGTCGCGGAATCGGTAAATCCAAACGATATTTCTTCTAGTTCAGGGAATGATACCAGACGAACATCACCATTAAAAAATAATCATAGACAACGAAAAAACAAGACACAGTCAGACGATATAAATCTCAATGATTTTGCTTCTGAGTGGAACTCCAGTGAAACGACTCTCACATTCGAAAAATGCCTTAGCAACTTTGATACTATAAATAGAAACAGCAGTATATTAGAAGTGAAAACTCCACCTGCAACTATCAAAAGGAACAGAAATAGTATTCTCGATGATCAGTGCCAGCCGCGATTTTATTCTTTAAAAGACAAAGTCGTCGTCGTTATGCCAGAGAAATCTCGATTCTGTTTCACTGGTAAACTAGTTTTAAAAGTTCTGTACGGAGCGGTGGAAGCTTATGGATGCGTGATCACCAGGGAGTCCAAACCAATTGAAATTTACTCTCCAAAAGGATACAGTAGCGTTTCGATCGAAACCAGTCAGAAATTTTCACCAGATAACGAGACAGATATTTGGACGACCGTTACCGCTGAAGGTATCATTCGAGGCACGAAGAACAAATTGGTCGACGACATAGATAAACTTCAACCTGGTACAGCGGTCATCCTCTTGACGAATTTAGAAAATAAATTGACCAAGTTCTTGAACGTTTTTTATCCATTAAAACTATTTCCAAAAATAAGAAATGTGCCCTATCAGGGTTGGACCGATCCAAAGAGAGCCGAGATGATACTGCAATCGAATCTTTACGTTGACGGATCTGCTTTCAAAGAATTGGTCATCGACAAACGCATGACGCAAGATGTTAGCGAGAAAATGTTGAATCGTTGGCACGCGAAGGAATGGTCGTGCACCTTAATCGCTGGTGGAAAAAACGTTGGGAAGTCCACTGCCACGCGTTACTTGATAAACAGTTTGTTACCTGTTTCCAAAATGGTGGTTCTAGTGGACGTAGATCCTGGCCAAACGGAATCTACACCGCCAGGCTGCATATCTTACAGTTTGATAGAGCAACCACTAATGGGACCAAACTTTACACATTTAAGTAGCCCAGCTTTCCAGCTGTACATTGGCGATGTCAATGTGTCGCGTTGCATAACGCGATACATCGAGGGGATTAAAGTATTGATGGACAAATTGTTAAGTTGTCCTATTCTGTCGCGTTTACCTATCGTCGTTAACACGATGGGTTTCTGTCAAGGTATCGGATGGGACATCATTTTGTTCACCATAAAATTGATTCGACCGTTTCTAGTGGTACAGATCATGTCCGACAAGTCAAAGAATAACTATCCTGACTACTTGAAAAAACAGGTTGTGAATAAACAGGTAAATAACCGCGTTTACCCTTTTCGTAATTGATTCACGAATGGTCGATCAAGGAACCGTCTTCGTAGGAACTTTTGCGGGCGTCTTGGACTACGAATATCGTCGACAGTAGTCAACCGTGCGACCATGAGTTATGTGTGGTTCGTTCTCAGGCTGAACGTAAAAATGCTGCGGGAAATGAGAGTCAGAATTTAGAGCCATATCAGCAGCGAGAACTCGTGATGATCTCTTATTTAAGCGAGATTATTCGGAGTCCTGTAATTTCTATGTAAGGCACAATAACATCAAACTCTAACCTATATTTACTAATGTTTATTTTTATTTACACGAGTATGACTTGTCTAGGTCGTGTTACGATACGGCATCTTTAAGCATTACCGAAGCTGTGCCATACGTGTTAGTATTTCCGTTTTCTTTATGCTAAATTCGATGTATACTCGATAATGCAACGTACTTAATTATAGTTAAATTTTCTTAATTACAGGACGTCTTTTTCCTCGTTGTTTATTTCGCTTCCACGAACCACCGCGCCGCCAACACATGTTTTGAACGTAGTGAACGGTAACATAGTAGCTCTGTGCGGAATCGACGGGGTAGATGAATCACGAGAGATCGAATACACGTCTGGTCTGCGAGTATTGACCAGACTGCCTCTTTGCACATGTTACGGTTTTGGTGAGTTTCGTTCATTCTTATTAAAAATTAGTTGATTAAATAACATGATAATACTAACTTGCTCATTTTGGTTGTTCATTTGTATTGTTTCGTAATAACAGGAATCGTGAGGGGAATTGACACGGAACGAGAGGAAGTATACATAAATACGCCATTATCACCTTCCATGATGCAGCACGTGAATTGTTTGGCAGGATGCATTCCAGTACCCGTTACATTGTTGCAGTTAAATCAGCACAGGAACGCTCCTTACACTGGTGGCAATAACGTTTTGCCAACCAGTCGAGAGCCTCGTAGAGGATACTTCCGTATGAGACCCCAGCAAGCTCAAAGTAATTCTTAACGAGTACCTCGAAGACCATTGTTTGTATCGGTAGGAGTTGTATATACCGAGTTGTATTTTTCGGGGGAAACCATTTATAATGTCATTTTTTATTTTTCATTTTATTTTGGCTTTTATAATGAATGAAGAAAGTGTACAAAATGTACGATATTTTTGACGCGCGTGTAAAATATTGCCTGCGCTTGAAAGAAAATAAAGAAACAAATTCGTATCAAACTTAATGAAACATACATATAATGGAGACGAGACGGAAGACGGAGTTCGTTGTCTTGATCGTATTAAAAACTAAAAAAATAAACAATATAAATGATTGAGAAAAAAAAACAACTTTAAAAATACTCGTTTCACTATTTTGTCATTTCGAACTAAAATAAAGCTTCTATTCCATGCAACATCCGTCCAACAACTTCGTTCCTATTCGTTAACTGTATTGCACTCGAAGTAGGGACAGAGTGATCCCAAAATGGCGGTCAGAGTTTGCACGCTCCATGATTTTCCTATTAATCTCTGCCGCTTTGTCGCTGATAGATTCTTCACGTCAGTATAATGTCGCGGGAATCCAAATATCTCCTCGAGCTCGGTGATCCACAGCGAGTCGCTCTCGTCCTTCATCAGAATCGGTTTCAAGGCTGATTTACCTAACATCGCGAAATTAAGCGTAATTAAATCATAGCTTAACACATCGAGCGGAAGTGCAGTAGAACCTTCGTTAACATAACCAAGTAAGACTAAGTACGACTATTTGATCAAGGAAATTTTAGGTTCAGTATATGAGAGGTTCTACCGTATGCGAAATACCTTGCTTCAGGGAATTAACTTTTGTAGTAACAGTTCGGATCTTCTTCACCAGCGCGTATCGCTGACAGTGGGGCGTGAGTATGTCTTGGACGTCCTGCTCACCCTGCGACGACAACGAGTGCGGTTCCATTGGCAAATTATGCCAATAAAGTCTCAACCTGTGCTGAGGGGAGAAATCCGCCGAGTCTATCACGTCTGGTTCCTGACCCAGGTGTCTGGAATACGACCACATTTACAAACATTCTCGGAAGACAACGAATTCTAAACGAAAGGATTCGTGTTGGCGACTTACTTGTTCATTTCTAATCTGTACTCGGTTGGCATCGAGGCGACGTTTTCGTACATCCAAAACAGGGGACGTCCGTTGTTCAGCTTTTTCACCAGCTTCATGATTCGACAGTATTCGAAGAAGAGAACACCGGTTCCCTTTGGGTCTGAGGTCGAAGAAACATTTATGTTATACAGAGCAATCAGACTGTTGGATAGAGAATGCATTAGGAACAACACGTAGGAAAATAACCAAAGAAGTAATTACAGACATTGTAGTTTAAAAATAAACATTGAAGATGTTCAGATATATAGACATGTCAAGGCTTAAGAAAAAGGTCCTGATACATGTAGATAAGTGGATGACCTTGTTATTCTTTCGAATTTTAAAATAAAATTTTTTAAAAGTGTGAACAAAATTTTCTTGAGTCCTTTAATCATTCCTCCAGCGTGTTACACAGTGCAACGACAGAACATGACGTTCTCGAAACGATTGGCTTTACCGTGGAGCCCGAGTCGTGCCGGATTAGCGAGGCTCAAATCGTTGCACGGTGATCCACCGATCAACAGATCGATCGGTGTCATTTCCTTGATCTTCTGGCATGTTATATCCATCACGTCGCCTAGATGGACAATGCGGTCGCCGAAATGCGATGCGCTGACCATTAACGCGTCGGGATCGATTTCGCTCGCGTAATAGACATCCACGGCCAAGCCCAGCTTGAGAAGTACCAACAGGCCTGAAGACAACCATATATAAATTATAGGGAGATCCTTAATTATAAATCCTCCAAACTTTCGGTAGATTTACGTGTGGAAAAAAAAATGATTAATACACTTTAAGAGATGTTCTTAGATGCTGTTTAGAATTCTGAAACTGTGTGCTTCTACTTACCAGTGCTCAGGCCATCGAATAAGGAGAGAACACGTATTCTTCTCTTCTTCTCGCAGCGTGCCACTTGCATATTCGAATTACTCTTTGTACGGAACATGTCAATTATTTTGTCCTTCCAGTTCGGTCGTGGCCTGACAATCGTATCGGAGGACACGCCGGAGCTGCCTTGGCAAAGGAAGCACTCCCAAGGATCCTCCTGCAGCACGTTATCGTACGTTGTCGGGCACAGCAGGTGCTTCATGCAAGCAGTGCAGTAAACCCTGTAAAACGAACGATCTACGAATATCCATGCTCTTATCCGCTCTTAAATCGATCGTAGAATTTACCTTGGGCAGTCCTCGTTGTCGCAGATGATCACCATTCCGGAACTGGCGCAGATGGTGCAGTAAAACTGAAAGGAAGATGTTGATTATCGAGTAGAAGGAATAATTCGATACTTTGATGGCCAGTGTTGGGAGTAAATGCAAATTTAGGAGACGTGGGGGGGGGGGGGGAGCTCTGAGTGGTAACATTGGTAAGAAAAACGCTTTCACAGCTTGGTTCTTCATGGTTGATACTAGGATAAGATAGTCCTTTGGATAAGATGGATGCAGAGATCTGATTCTTCAGGGATCAGAGGGATCCAGTATTGGTATGTTATTTGGGAAAAAGCCTCAGTTGGTGTCAAGATCAACCATGGTGAGCTTAGGCTTCTCAAGGACTCGAAGAAACTACTCAATTGGTCTACCTATAATTGATACAGTCATCTCTGTTAACCCTTTGCACTCTAGAGGTGACTCTCAGTCATCATTAGGTTTCACGCAGCAAATCTACAATACCTAATGTTTCTTTAGATTTAATTTCTTTGGAGCTCGAAGTGTCAATAAAATGATTGTCGGTGAGGTAAAGCTGACCCTATTCTCAAATCTTAGATAGCTTAGAATTCATGGCAATAGAATGCTAAGAAACATCTCGAGTTGCTGGTAGATACCAGAAAAAAAGGCCTCGAGTGCAAAGGGTTTTAATTGTCCCAGAAACCAAGCCTTTTCGCCTTCTACTTCATCCACACAAGTCCTACTTATTCACCACCCTTCCTGACATCACGCGACTCTAAATAAATATGCCTAACATCCGGCCATCAAAGCGTAAGGTGTCGACGCTGTACTCACGCATTTTGCATCGTTGCCAAACACGAACATGCAGGGCTTGTATTGTTCCTAAAACGAAGTAACGAAGTTCACGTTACGGGCAGAGCTGTCCGAGTTCTCGAAACGAATAGTTCAAAATTCGAGCGGAGTGCTCGGTCGTTCGAGTAGCTCGACAGCCTCGAGTACCCGGCTCGATTCGGATATCCGAGTCGACTAAGGCTCGGATCGATTTCGTCAAGTACTCGAACAGCTCTAGTTATTGGTAGTCTCTTCATACCGAGCAGTCCTTGCACAGGGATCCCTCGAAAAACGGGTGAGCCTCCGTTGCGCCGCTGGGAGTCTTCAGACACTTCAGACACAACGACTCCAACGGGACCTTCCCGCTTACTACGGACCGTAAATCGTCTGGAACAAATTTTGTCTTGTTCCAGGAGTCTTAACAGTGCTTCGCCAATTAGTCGTGCATGTACGGGTCGATGGGGAGAATAAAATTTTTGGGCGGAGTTCAACGTCAGCGTTTCGAATAGAATTTTATGCATTTATTACACAAGGTAATATGACAAACACAGGGCAAGCATAGCCAAAATGTATGTGCACTCATGGGAAACGAAATATTATATTATTGTATCAATTAATAGATTATACTGAATATACATTATGTATAATTCTTGTATGTTCTAAATACCCAGTCTACTTACGAGCTTTGATCTGTAGATGTCTATATCCACAAATCTACCCCTATTTTTTAGAAATAGTACTCGAATTTATTGATACAAGTTCATATAAATTTACTACAATTTTATATTGAAATAAATTCATTTCTCTATGGTTGCAGCTATTTTTCCTGAACCTTACGTATTTATTTTATCGTCTCGTGGAATAGTGAACCAGTTTCGGGCCGACAAAATTATCGAGGTATCGCTCTTGTAATGTTGGAATCGCGAAACAGATGTCCTGAATCTAAACAAATCTTCTACGGTCTAAAATTCCTAACGTGAATTTATAGAAATTCTAATTCGTCGTCATCGAGGTTTTCTATAATAATTATTCATGGCTTTATAAATGCCTTTGATGGTGGCGGCCGCATTATACGTGAGTTAAAACTCGCGTAAACAGCGCGTGCACCTCGGATGGATTTCGTTGACCGCCATGTTTTCCGGGATAAGTTGGAATTAGAGCGTCAAACAAACTACGTACGAACCGAGGGATCCCGCAGATCACGCCCAGGCGTATGAATACCGATTGAAGTCAGTTTGGCCCAAATATGAACGAAACCGAAATGATGAACGTCAAGAGGACTTATCGCGCGACCAAACTCGTTGTAACCGGAGGTGGGTAATATTTGTCGAGAAAATATTTTAAATACTATTTTAAATAATAGATTCTTCAGAATTCATATATATCCAAAATAAATATACTTTACACTATAATTTAGTAAAATCAAAATATTTTATCTGCTAATAATAAATTAAATAAATAAAATATTCCGAACTATGGCACAAATATTTTCAGTGTTTTTCAAATAAAATATTAGTCGAAATATTATCTTAAACATTTTTTATAACAAATAAAATATTTTATTTTTAAAAATACCTGCATCATCCGAAATAAAATATTTATTTACTGTTTATTATTTAAAATACGTATTTTACCTAGCTCTGGATGTAACGAATATGTGATACATGGGAGACAACTCATACGAATTAAATATCACTTTGTTATCTATAATTTAAGCTGAAACTAGTTTCGAGTAAACGAAAAATGAAATTAAAATTCAAAAGAACAATGTTACACGAACGTCCAAAATATTGATCTAATTTTTCTTAGAAAAGATTGAAGATCGATCTTGAGAGTAATGAATACACCTGGCTATAGCGCTCATAATGGCTCATAATGTTCGTATTAAATCGGAGGAGAGAACAAGACAACTATGCAAGGCGAATTTAAAAAATATTAAAAAGGGTCTTCTTATAGTTTCGAAATATTTCTCATTCCAAGTGTACGTGGATTTTTACGACCGACTGTACATTTGGTGAAGGATCCAGCCCCCGTTCGGTGGTAAGTGCCGCCACTTACCAGACATCCTGCATAAACGTAACATTCTTCAACTCACCGCTGCTCTTCAAGTCGTCCGCTCGTTTGTCGTCGATGTTCGGATTGTTCTTCAGCTCGTTCAGCTGCTTCACGATGTGCGCCGAGTATTTATCGTATATTTTGACGGAGTCGCCCTTTCTGGGGTGGTCGTATTGCGGCTGGAGACGGTCCGTTTTCGAGAAATATTTGAACACGCCCACCAGCGTCCAATTATCGGTTTCGCATCCCAAACGAGAGCAGTAATCCTAAAAGACGAGTAACGACGCTCGAAACGAACCGGTTCTGTCCATCGAACGTTTTGTTCTTGGACGATTCACACTTGGACTGCGGATGACGGGTCAGTGGAGACCCAGCCTCGCATCTCTGCACCTCAGGGACAAACTACTTTGGATATAGGTTTTTAGAAGTTTTGAAAATTAAATATTCTGAGCAGAGATTAATAATATGATACTAGGTATGTTGTTGTTGTTGTTGTTATTATTATTATTATTGGGTTATTATTTGTTTAAATTAGAGTTGGAGGGGTAGTTCGTCCTTGAAGCACAGATCTGCATTGGAAGGTTCAAGACTGTATTCTTTTTTATTAATTATACATATTAATAGGCACGAAGGGTTATACATTCTATACGTTGTAGTAGGTTCTGTGATCCAACAAGTCCTGTGGTTCGCAGTCCAAGGGTGAATTGCTCAGCCTCAATCTCTGCACCTCAGGGACAAATTACTTTGGATATAGGTTCTTATCAGTTTTGAAAATTAAATATTCTGAGCAGAGATTAATAATATGACATTAGGTATGTTGTTGTTGTTATTGGCTTATTATTTGTTTAAATTTGGGTTGGAGGGGTAGTTCGTCCTTGAGGCACAGATCTGCATTGGAAGATTCAAGACTATGCTCTTTTTTATTAATTATACATATTAATAGGCACGAAAGGTTAAACTCTATACGTTGTAGTAGGTCCTGTGAAACTGTATTAACCCTTTGCACTCGAGAGGTGACTCTCAGTCACCACTAGGTTTTCTTTAGGTTTAATTTCTTTGGAACTCGAAATGTCAATAAAATGATTGTCGTTGAGGGAAAGGTGACCTTCAAAGTTAATCTAAGCTTAGCATTCGTGACAATAGAGAATGCTAAGACAGCATCTCGAGTTGCTGATAGATACCAGAAAACAAAGCCTCGAGTGCAAAGGGTTAATATCAGTAAGAACAAAGAAGGCAACAGAAGCAGGAAGAAAAATATCAGAAAAAGTTAAAACACTATTCCCAAATATTTACACGCGACCTCTCCCACTTCAGAGTATCTCGATTGATTTAATGGAATACCTTGGCAGCCTGGAGGACCCCGACGAGATAGGCGTGCTTCTTGGTGTTGTTTATGTAGTCGCGAAGTTTCTCGATGCCACGGTCGAACCTCATAAACGACTGATGATGTACCTGTCCGCCGCAACGAAGAATTGCGTGTAAAGCGTGACAACATATCGCCCGGGCGATTTTAATAAACGTCAAAACCGGTTTAAATTTCGTTACGATCTCTCGCAACGTTCAATTTCCCAGCGTGTAACGAGCTTAATAATGTCCAATTAATTTTTACCTCCGAAAGCTTGTAGTCGCCGTACCACATGATCCATTGGCAACCGAAGCCCGGCTCGCGCATGCAACAATCCCGGTAATCGATAATCATTGCTGCAACGAATGCGTAGAGACACTGAATACTTCGTTTCTATTTCTTTCTCTCTCTTTTTTTTTTTTTTTTGTACGTTCCCATACGTCGAGGGATTAATTAACAGTGAAAGAATTTTCGAAATACGATGCAACGGTTTCCAATTCGCTATTGATTAACGGGGTCCGCGAAGTGTTCATCGCGGAATGGCAGTTTCGCGCGTGTGCCAAGCTTAAACATTCGTTGGGAACAAAAGAATGCTGAAACAAGGCGTCGTTATTGTTCGAAAGGAAAATGTTTGATTTTCCGGAGGGGAGACCGTCGAAAGGGGGGTGTATTGTGAAAGTGCACGCGCGTTACCTGGCCACCAATTGTGCCCGGCGATTTTAGCCCACGTTATGACTCCTGGATGTTGCTCCTTCAAAGGCAAACGCGACGCATCAGCGTCGTTCGGCTGCGGCGACTCTTTCGGTCTCTCGATCACCTTTTTCACCTGCGCCTCACCTGTCGACACAAACCAGATGATTCACGCACGGGGGGAACAATCGGGATTCGACGTTAATCCTTGGACAGAGGAATTTGTTTCGTGTCAGTGATTTTAGATCCGACGTCATGTGAGTCGTCGAATGGAATTCGGTTATTCGCAGATAAAACGGGACCCTTTGTTGGCAGGACTCGTAAATCCATTTTAAATTCTCTTACTTCTATCTGTGAGATCAAGCGTGACACTGATGGGTCTGGTGGGTCGGTGACGGATAGGGATGGAGTCTCAACCTGGTGGACATTGCGTGGGATCTGGGAGCTTCCTTGGGTGCGTTGAACGAGGAGGGAACGATTGGAAGGGATAATAGAACCCTGAGGGGGAGGAAGATACATTTAAATTACTGTTACATAGTATTTAATTGTATACGGACTCTGATTACTTAAAGTTCATCTAATTTTATTTCTGTACGGCGCGATAATTTATTAAGCTGCTTGATTGGAATTGGCTCTCATTTCGGTGACATTATGTCTGATATAGGTCGATCAGATAGATCGCGTAAATAGTATACATTGACGAGCTTTCTATAGATTTGATAGATCGTGCTGACATTTACGAAGAAAGACGAGAGTAATCTAATTTATTTCATCGCATTCGCAGCGTCATATTTCTAACAATCTCTCCTTCGCGAAACAATGACATTTACCTGGTCAAGCACCAAGGAAACTATACATACGTTTCTGATCCAGCAAGTATTTCTCGGTGACTTTCGAATTCTTCTCCTTCAGGCAGTTCAGTCTCTGTTGTATTCTATTCGGGTACGGGTAGAACTTGAATTCATCGAGCGCTGCACGTTCCGAAAAAGAAAACACGCGTTACACCCATCGCATACACGTAAAAACTTTTATTTTTGAACTTACACTCCAGCCCATCCGAGAAATTATTTTCAATCCAGGACGAGTACGGCTTCGTCAGGGTGCAGCCCAGCCGTGCTCGTAGAATCTGAAGCAAATTCGACGCTGACTAAGGTTCCCGTTTCGAAACATTGCTACCACCTGCTATGAATCGAACCGAAACCATAGAGATATTCTAAATCGAGCAGGGGAGTCGTACTACGGCTAAAAAGAGAAAGAAAACTGTGGTACCCTGCCCGTTCATTTTCCACCAAAGCATTTTTACATCGTTTTCACGTTAAACGCGTATAGATGACAAGAATTTTCTGCGAAGAATTAAATAAATTAATTCTGATGGCGACGTGTTATAGAAAATTAATCCGGATGGGATTGGTAAATTCTGGAGAGGTCACAAAAACAAGTACCGACACGATTATGTCATTTCTAATTGTATAGAAATAAAATTTCAGCATCGCAGGAACTTTCGCGATTATTAGCCTGGCAGATTAAGGTGTTCACGGTAAATGGTTATCGTATATGCTTTTAATATGTGTATTTTATATTCCTACTAATAAAGGCACAGTTTTAGATAGAACACCGCAGTTTTTCTTTGTTTCTAACGACATTTCGACTGACGAGCAGGTCTATGTCTCCCCTGATCTATTTTTAATATCTCTATGATTGGAACTAGCGTAACGAGACGAATGAAATAAATGAGAAACCTGCATAGTTGCGTCAATGGCTCGGCTCCGCGCCACGTTCGAGTTCTGCATCAGTCTGTAGTGCAGGTTGCATGTGAACGATTCGATCTGTGTTTTTTCGTTCAGCTGAAATGACGGTAATAACCGGCAATTACGCGGGGAACGCGATCCTCGTGGCGGGTTTTAATGAAAATAAAATATAAATAAAGAATTCATATTCACTAATGATATACGAGCTTCTCCGATCCAGTAAACCCACAATTTTCCCGCCTCAGACAACATTCCCACATGGTCCGCATCGATGATTAATGCTGCAATATTATATAGAAATTGTTTATTCAGGCCATGGACGCCGGGCGAATCGGCGTTTGAACAATTATCTAAGCTTCAGCTAACGCGATGCTTTCTCGAATGTTTCAAAATTACGCTACTTGTTTATAGAAAACAGAATTATCCTCTCGATGCACGCTTTGCATGAAACGGCAATAATTAATAGCTTTTTCATGGGTAAGGAGGAATTATCTCTGATGTTAATTAATTTATTGGTTTCTATAAACGGTAATGTAGTTTCGATATAACCCTTTCGACCTGAATGTTTTCTATTTGAATTATATTTCTCTTTGAGAGATTAATTGTATCGAACTAGGGTTGGCTGTGAATCAAATTTTCATTTTTCTTTTCTTTTTTTTTTTTTTTTTTGAACTTATATTCCTGCGAGTTTCGATTATAATTCGTCAAAGGGATAATTGCTCGACCCAGAGTGGATCGTTAGATCTGGACTTACTTTTACAGGGACATGGAATTTACGGAAAAAAATCAAAGGAGTAATTCTTATAGAATCAGATCTTAAATCAAGATACAACGAAAACAAACAACTTACCTGGCCACCATCCTGAACAAGATCCCCACACCAGCTTCCCAACGAAGTTCTCCTTGCTGATTTTCGTCGATCCCCGAGTCACCCTCTTCAAATCGTGATATTCCTCGTCGTTTTTGAATATTTTTGCTCTTTGCGTGTGATTTTTCGCAAACTTCCTGATAGACGAGGCGTTAACGTTCCCATTCGCGGTTACCTTGTTCCTCTTCACCGAGGTTTGCTTTCCGTAGCAGTTCCTTACACTTTCCGCTGATTTGCATCGAGCATCGTTATTTTTCCCACCCAGAACCCTCCTCTCGCTGGCCACCTTGTCACGGCGAACCAAAGAACACTTCCGTCGATTGCATTTCGTTCGTCGTCGACGTCTTTTAATCGGAGAGGGTTCCTCGTTCTCGGATCCGACGTTTGAATGGTTCGAAACAGTACAGAAATCGCTGGATCCAGGGTTCTTTTCAGGATATTCGGGTCGATCCTCGTCGTCGCTTTTCGCGGAATAATCGACATCGTCGGTGGAGGATTTGCTCCCAGTCGAGATCCTCTCGGCCAATGGGAGCGTGTGGACGTCGTCGAACATCGTTGCTTGGCCCGGATGGACGAAGAATTCTTGTGAATTTTCGGATTCATGCGCTGGGTACGCGTCCTCCGTGTCCGAAGTCGATGGTGATTCCTCGATTATTGGGGTGTGGTTAGGGGATGCCGACTGAAAATAAAAGGGGCGAGTTGTGGAAGGACTTTGATGTCCTCGAATATTTTTTAGAAATATAGGAATATTATATTTTTGTAGAGAGTACTTAAGTAAGCTTTGATTAGTTCGTTATTGTTCGTTAATTGGTACATTTAATCTTTGATGATTTTGAAGACGAATATCTGACTGGAGGTTGAAAATGTAGTATATAGAATATTATAACGAAAAGTATTCTTAACCGAGACTCTGAAATTTATCCTTTTCGATATCGTGTATTCAATACGCTGTATTGTTCCTAAGGCCTGACTTTAAGTACACGCAATTTGTATTCTTTTCTGCAGCACGTGTAAATACAATACATAAACGAACGGTGTGTATCCTTCGGCGACATCGAGCAAGTGTAAATGATACAAATTGGCAACAACAGAAAAGAAAATGGTTATGACCATACCTCGTAACAGGTCGTCTGAAAATGTTGACCTCGGAGATCGTTCATCATGGATTCCCTGTCCTCGCGCGCGTTCGTCGAAGGACGCAGATCCTGTTCACGATATTCCCACTGGACGTCGATGGTGGTGTCCCCGTTGAGGACTTTCTCTTTCCCCCGACACGCTGCAGCAGCACTTCTGCTGTAAGACGGCACGATCTTCGAGGGATCGACGTTTTCAACGATCCTCGCGGGTCTTCCGCGTTTGGTCCTTCTCTTCGTTCGACGTTTACCCACCAGCCTGTCGCCTCCGCGACTCAACTTGCGATCGGGATAACTGTTTCTAGCCGCGGTGGTGGGCATTTGGAAGATACTCGATTGCATCACCGCGCTTTTCTTCGCGTGCAGCGACCTGGAGGTCGAGGAAACCTGACGAGCGATCCCTGGGAAAACCTGGACGTTCTCTATTCGATCGTAACAAAGATTCGCCTTCATCTTGAACTCCGAGTCCTCGCGATTAGGTTCTACCCGTTTCTTCGGTCTTCCCACTCTCCTCTTGCACGATTTCCAAAAATGATCCACCGTCGCGTTCCTCTCCGTCGTCAACGATCTCATCCTTTTGTCGCGGCTGGTCAGCTTCAACGAAGACTTTCTGGCAGTTCGCGACGTGGGCATCCTCGCGACGAATTCCATTCCATCGCGATCGTTACGATTCCCGGGAATCGGGGAATTTATCGAGGGAAATTCCTTGGAAACCGACGCACTCGTTCTCACGGGCGACCCGTCATTCGAGAGCGCTGCGAACGAGACACTTGTCTGACGGGGCTCCGAGATCAAACCTAATTCCATGGCGCATACTAAGGACCAAACGCTGCGCTCCGCCCACGACTTCAACGAGTCCCCTTTGCCTCGACTCGTCCTCCCAGAAACCTGTAACGTAGCTGCTATATAATAGTTTGCAAGGTTAGGGGATTGTTCAGGTATTACCACAGGTGAATAGAATGTTCCAATGAATATAAACCAAAACAAGCATTACTGTTCGCTAGAGATGGGCATTATTTAGATAAAAAAATTATTTAAATAGAAAATCGAATAAAGATGCATAAATCGGATAAAGAAATGTATTCGAAGTAAATGTACTCGAAGGATAAAGATAATTTAAATTATCAGCGACAATGCGAAACAGTGTTCGCCGAAATACTGTGATAAACCTAGTGCTGACCGAGGGTCAGCACTCGAGTGCAAACGGTGAATTCGTGACCAACTTATTAGGAGGTTGCATTGAAAATCGCTGTTTATGTATACATGGATTTAACTGAGAATACTGTAGACAATGAGTGCCGTCGTATATTATGAGTTGTTAAAACCACTTGGGAAAAAGTAGTAGCTTTTGAGAGCAAATACTTCGATCTATACTTTTATATACGTTACTATTGAAATAAATGCTCAAAAAAAAATAAAAAAAAAAAAAAAAACAGCGGCTTTTAATGCAACCTCCTAATATTATGTACTACAAATAACCTGCCAATCATACCAAAGTCATATCAAACTTCGACCCTGCGAGACTCACCCAACGCACCTTGCAGTTTGCCTCCTGGTCTCAGTTATTACGACAATCCTCGCACGCGAAAACATCCTCCAGTTTCGTTGATTACTGGAGGAGGGAGCCGCGGGATCGACCGTTGGACGAAAGGGAATCCTTAATTGTCCGCGAGCGTCGAAAGGCAAGGTCGGGGGTGTCGGCCGCGGCCTCGATTCGCGCCCGTTCAAGAAGCTCGATAGGATGCGACGAGGGCGGTTGTTGCGCGGCGAGCCGAGAAGGAGAGACTGAAATCGCTTTTTAAACAGTGCCGCGAAGGGTCGGGGGGGATAAAAAAGGAGGGGATAGATTCGAGGTATAAGGGTGGGGCTGTGCGAGATCCCCACGTGGCGCCTCGAAAGGCATTTCTCGAGGTCGCGGCGTGCTTTGCCCCGGGGTCGACCTGATGAATGGAAACGTCGGTATTATTGTGTTTACACGTGGGACACACGGGTACCTCTCTCGCTCTCTCGCCACACTTGGCGTGGAAACATTCATTCATAAAGCGTTCCGCGCGTTCCTCTCACCACCGCCTGTCCCACCGCCCCTCGAACCCGCCGCGTTTCTCCCCAACCCCCGCCTACGTTTCGCGCCGCGTCGTGCCCCCCTACACGAGGGTATACAACCCTCCGTCGAGTGTAGAGGGGTAGCACCGGTGTGACGTAGCCAGAATTACGACAACGACCTGCTGATTCGCTTATTTTATCCTCCTCCGGGCCGTGTCCACTTCTGGCTGGTCTCCTACCGCGCTGAGCCTGGGATCTCCGTCCTTTGACGACCCTCGCTCCTTCTCGCTCGAGAATCTCCAGCGGGTGTTCTGCTACGGGTGCAGCCGCTTCGGGGGTGATTTTCAAGAATTTATTTCGAAAAAAAGGGTGATTGGTGGGATCTTAAGGTATTTGGACGCGTTTGAGACGGCAGCGTTTTGTCGAACTCTTTTGATAGAAATTCACCGAGTTGTGGATGGAAATATGTTTATTTAAGCCGATTGCACACGGGCGCAACGGATCAGTTTTAAATCACTCTGAAAGTAGTTGCGACTGTGGATCTAAGTACAACAAAGATAGTGGAGTAGGTAAAACAAAGAGCGCAAACGGTTTGCAACACTAATTTCAAATCGGTTGCGCCCGTGTGCGTTCGGCCTTATAGTAATAATTCATGTATTAGTAGGGCAACACTTATTTATGTCACGAGAGTGATATCGTTATAGAAGCACGATTTGAACACACTCTACGATCACCGAGTCCTACCATTCGTCACCTTCTTTGACTTCTTATTCTTGAGTTATCAGCTTTCAGGATTCTTGAGTTAGGAGTTCGGGAGCTATGACTTCTTATTCTCATAATTCTATTTGTTATTTCGAAAAAAGAGGCGATTGTTAGGATATTAAGATATTTGAACGCGTTTGAGGCGGCAGCGTTTTGTCAAACTCTTTTGTTAGTAATTGACCGAGTTGTGGATGGAAACATGTTTATTTATAATAGTAATTCATGTATTCGGAAGTCACACTTATTTATGTCACGAGAGTGATGTCGTTATAGGGGTGATTGTTGTTAGTGTTTGCCAAACTCTTTTAACATGTTTGTTTATAGTTGTAATTCATGTATTAAAAAGGCAACACTTATGTCACGAAAGTGGTATCATTACAAAGCAAGATTTGAACCCACCCTACCATCACCGAGTCCTACCATTCGTCACCTTCTTTGACTTCTTATTCTTGAGTTAGGAACTTTAAGGATCCTCGAGTTAGGAGTTTGGGAACTTTGACATGTTATTCTCATAATTCTATTTGTTTGATCCCCTTCAAATTTCTTTATTCTTCTCACTACGTATTCATAATTTTGCAAAGCTTTGCAACCCCACCTCCTTCAGCCTACTGTTTCATTCCTGGATAACCCCTTTTACGCGAGAGTGTACTGTACACCGTATAACAGCCCTCCACTGACTGTGTAGGGGTAGCAGAGCGGTGACGTAGCCAGAATCGCGACGACGACCTGCTGATTCGCTTATTTTGTCCTCCTTCACTGTGTCCACTTCTAGGCGACCTGCTCTTTTCGCCGCGGCTTGGCTCTGAATCCTTTGACGAGCCTCGCCACTTTAAGCCGACTTTGCCAGGGAAAAAGGAGTCTCTTGGTTTTTCGACTCCCGGTAAGGTTTTATGGCTCCCGACCGGACGAAGGACCCTTTCGGCCGCGAGTGGACTTCAATCCTAATTCGAGGACCGTTCCACTGTTCCAGTGGTCGGCAACCTTTTTACCTAAATTATTGCGACCTTCGATCCGAGAATGTTGCCTGTGTTCGGTGCTGATTTTTGTAAAGTTCAGAATTATGTTATGTTTATCTCTGAGAGTTTCAGGGAAGGATCATTTGCGTATCTTATCTGTGATTACAGGACTCTAAAATAACGAAAGGCATCGGAATATACATTCCCGTTTTTTATTGGGATGCTTTGAAAATTTTAAAAATTGAAGATAGTTTCAAACTGTGAAATCTGATTTAATCTGAACGGAATCTCTTTCTAGAGGTCTGTGTATTAGAACAAAATTCTGTTTTCTCTGATACACAATTTTTTTCCAAATCCCAAGTGCTCTTTCGTGAGAGGTTTTCGCTTTATCGAATAGAACAGCTCCCTTTTGTACGGAAATTTGTATTTCAAACGCTTTTTACCATCGATATCGATATAGTTACTTCCTTTTAAATATGAAATACCTGCTCCTTTCGCTAGGGAAGGTTATCGATCGCTGCGCTGTTCAACCTCATCTCGGACATTCAAGATGGAATGTTTTTAATTATGAATATCGAGCTGTTCGATCAGTCTAATTTGAGAATTCTCAACAGAATCGTTTACTGCAAACAGGCAAGTTCCTTTAACTCAATAAGCTTAAATTTCCGAAGAGTCTCGGATGATCCTAGAAGTCGAATTATATTTGATGAAAACATCGAATATACTTTTGCTCCAACCGAAATGTAGGTTTCGTATTCGATTATAGTTTTAAACCTTTGAAACCAAAAAAATATTTATTAACCGACCCTCCTGGAAAAAAAGTTTATCAACCCCTTGGCGTAGACGGCTATATATGTGTTCTCGAGCGATTAAAGAGGGATATTGAAGGGTTAGCAAAGGATGAAAGAGGAGAGGCGAAACGAGAATACGCTTGGAATTACATAGAAAGAAGTGGACGAGAGAGAAGGTTCTACTTGGTCCAAGTATAGGGCATGAAAGAACTCGGTTGGCACAAAAATTCCTAATTCCTATTGAATTTTTAATATCACGCGAGCTAAAAGCTCTACGAATTTTGATTATTTATTTCTAGAGAGGAAAATCATTAAACAAAACATTGTCAGTACTGTTCGGAGCTGCAACAATGATACAAGAAGATGTGAGGTTTGTATGATCTAAGAAAACTTGATAAGATTAAATAGCTATTAAATTTAATTATCTTACCAATTATTCTTAGATCTAAATTAATTTTACATCTCTTCACATCGATTGGAGAACAAAGTATCGTTCTAGGATTAAATTACACGTTCTTGCTCCAGATACTTCCAATCGAAATAAAGCAGTATGTCCTCCAAAGAAATTTAGTTGAATGTCGTAACTATTTGACAAATTATACTATCCCACAATGAGATCCGTATACATATAGCGAGAGGTATACCTCCACTTGGATTTAATACGTTCACGCAAGGATGACCCAACGATGCAACGAAGTGCGACTTGTTAAGCATTCGCACCCTCCTGACGCTCCGACTATTATTGCCAATCATATATAGTGGTTGAGCTAAATAAAACATTTATAAACTTTTCTACTGGTGTTACGATTTGATCAACCCTTTGTCGTATAAATTTCATTTTATCTTTATAAAGGAACTTCCCCCTATATTTTGTATATGTCCATGAATTAATTCATGTTTCAGGTAAACATTAAGTAGCTCGATTTACAGAGCTACTATATAATCTCGTATGGAAACATCACGAGGGAACCTTGTTTACATTATGCAATAGGATGGCTAGGGACTCGCACAGAAATACAAAGGAATTATTTTTTTTTTCTTTATTCATTATTATATGTATTAATTGAATTTATGTGATCGTTAACGATGAAGGTATCAATAGTTCAGTCGGAGAGGAATTTTCTCATTTTATAAAATCACGGAATTTGTTTTGTCCGTTGTTAGTTTACGATAGGAATTTTTAAATAAATTATTATTTAACGAGTTCCATATATTTTACCTTTATGGAAGCTCTCCGACTGCTTTTCGAGCCGAAACTTTTAATTCAGTATTTTACAAGTAAATATTACCAGGATATACTTCTATCGTCAAATAAAATTAAACAAATATCAATTTCATTGATTTGCACAGCTCGTCGGTATCGCGGTAAATATCGGGGGAGTATCGGCATACATTTCCTCCGTTACTCTCCAAAGCTTTCGTTACAATATATTTTATAATTACGAATTTTATTTAAATTAAAAATACATATAATTGCGGTTAACTTTGGCAAAATTTTATTGGAAGGCAAAATAAACGGTTCGGAACAGCCTGGCTAACTGACTGCCGATTCTGAAACGAGGAGGCTAGGAAAGTTATAAACAACAATCACTTTGGAGCATGACTTTGGAGTATAAGGCGTTTTGGAGCAAGGATTTGAAGTTCAAGAGGCTTTGTAGTACAAGGCGTTTTGGAACAAGATGCTTTGAAGCAGAAGGCGTTTTATAGCAAAACATTAATATTGCAAATGCCACAGTGCCTACGTCCAAACAAAATTCAATATACAAAGGTTCCCTTGATCCCAAGAAGTTTTCAACCAAGTCAACGTCCACTTCTTCCACTAACGTGGAAAGCGACACGGAAAATTGGGGCGTGCGTTTCGTGGCGAGTACGTCGCCGGCCGCAACAACCCCAGCGCGTAACGCGTAACGCGTCACGGTAATTTACAGCGGTTGGTTGTCTCCGCTCTGTTGCGTACACGTAGCAGGGAAAGGGCGTCAACCGCAACGAAGGGCCACTCTCTCTCGCGGATCGAAGGAATGCCTCCCTTCTTCTTCTTCTTCTTCTTCTTCGTTCTTTTTCTTTTCATTTTTCACGTCGAGAACGCGGCGTTTCGAAACGCCTTTGGAACGCGACGGACACGCGAGCACCAGGGTCGATTCGCGCGCACGCGTCGATTCCCTGTAATTCGAGAAACTCGGGGCTCGCTCTGCTCTCTTAATTAGCGGCGGTCGACTGAATAACACGAAAGGGGAATCCCGGCGCGCGGTCGGTTGTTGACCATTCGCCGTGCCTCGTCCACCGAACCGTATTATTACGCGTCTTCGAAGATACCTCGAAAGGCAACGAGCCCGGCACGCGATATACCGAGCGTTACACACCCTGCGTACAACCCGTGTGCGCTGCATGATCTCGCGTGACCGGGGATCCAACGCGCGATCTAACCCGGGGACGCTCGCGCGCTTCACTGATATCGATTCGGATCTCGAGGAGGAGGACTATTTTATTTGTGCTCGAAAAATAGATCTTTCTTGTTATATTCTTAGTATTTAACCATCTAGACACGGCTATTCTAATTGAATTCTAGTAGGTTCTGTTTTAGAAATTAAGCGTGGTAAATTAGGGTTGGCTACAAATCGAAGGAACACAGGTAAGAAGGAATAATTTGTCTCGGTGGAAATAATATTCATTTTTTTTAAAAATATGTTCCTGTCTCAATTGTAATTTGGATAATAGTAACCAGATATTTACTGGGACATGTGTGTCTCACTAGGGTCGAGAGGATTAAAGGGAAACCGCATGAGGCCTCCAAACATTAAATGTATAACGTGATTTTTGTTCACAGGGAACAATCTCCCTATTTTTTGTTTAACTTTGAGAATAGTTTAAGTATGTTTTAAAATACATCCGGTAATTTTTGTAAATCTACCGTATTTCAATGCCTTGATTATGAACTAAAAAAATGTAATGATATCATTGTTTAAAGTATGTATTTTATTGGATGTACCTGCACAACAAATGCTAGAAATTGATACTCGGTAATCGTTAATTACAAGTGCCAACTAACGTGCAGCTCGAGGTAATAACGAGTTGTCAACTATCGCCTGAAATAGCGATTAACGATTAAAAATCGATCGGTTCGTGATCTGAAGAAATTGTCGAGGGTTGCTCGTTTCGTAGATAGAGTTGTGTTTGTTCGTATTTGCGCGGCTACGTGTGCGCGTTCCGCATAATTGGAGTTGGAGAAGTAATCCGTGATTGATTCTCCCTCGTTCATCCATTACTAACAAATAATTGCCTCGTGGAATTAAAAACTAACAGTTATCGATTAACAATTAAAATTCTATTGCGGTTCGTTGGAAGATTTATGTTCAACCAACTTCGTCGTTAATTTCAGATAATGTAAGTATGTGTACTGATGCATGAAGTTAATTTTGGGATATTACTCTGACAGGTGTGTACTCCAAAACCGTTGTGGCCTGCCTGACGTCCGTGCCGCAAAGTGTCCGTTGGCAAAGGATTAAAATAATAAAGCGATCAAATAATTCCACGTAATCTACGATGATCCTGTTTTCCTACCCGTAAGCGGCGAACAGACACGACTGGGTAATTTACACTACCGTGAACGAGCTACTGGACACTTGCTTAATGCAAAATGAGACAAATTGACGCTGTGAAAGGAGAATTTAAGAGAAGAATTTAAGTACGTTATAGATCCATTTCTAGGAGATAAAATTGAGGTTTAAATGAAATGTTAACCCTTTGCACTCGAGGCCTTTTTCCGAGATGTTTTTTAAGTTCTATTGAGTTCTATTGAGTTCTAAGCTATCGAGACTTTAGAAACAGGTAATCTTTACCTCACCAACAATCATTTTATTGATACGTCGAGCTCCGAAGAAATTGAATCTAAAAACTTTGGGTATTGTAGATTTGCTTCGTGAAACCTAATGGTGACTGTGAGTCACCTCTCGAGAGCAAAGGGTTAAATAATAAAGTTGAGTATTATATTCTGCACTCACTTCTTTGATTGCCGATTGTGAATATTCCCAGATTGATCAAACTAATAAGTAACGATTTCTCACCAAAGAACACTGTAAAAATTTGATAGTACTATCGTCGATTGTTTTATATTTTACACAGTGCAGGTGTCTCGACCTCCATTACCAGACATCTCTGGGTGCCAGTGTCCTGTTTATAAAACACGCCGTAATTGAACAAAAGTTCCTTTCATGGAAAAATAATTATTCTTGTTTAACAAGGTAAGCCTCCAATAGATGGAAACTTTCGTGAAAGTTACAGACTGCCTGTAGCAGTGTTGGTGAGAGACGACCGTCGATACAAAGTGTCGAGAAGCGCGCGATCGCGATAGTTCGCAAAGTACCCGGCTGATAAGTATCAATGGCTACCGTACAGACATTATGCATTAATCCGTTCATGTAAATTTACGCGACGATTTTTAATTCACGACTCCAGAATATTTCAATGTCCAACTGTTTGGGTACAATTGAGATTAAAATTACTGTGGCCAACGCATGTTTATCATACATGTAACTGCATCTTTGTAATCAGAGATAGGAGAAGTGGACTAGTCTACGAATAAAATTGATTTTCTGTTACCATAATTGTTCCCAAAAATTCCAAAAAAAAAAAAAAAAAAAAAAAATCGCTGTTAACAAATGAGTGATTTGAAGAAGTTTAAGTATATAGTATAGTGTCAACTTCAACAATATTCATGGAGTATATAATCGATGAAATCGATCTTCGTTTCATTTTGTTCGATATCGTTGAATATTTCTGTTTTCATCTTCCATGCGTTTATTGCACGTTGTCTCTATTTCCTTGTAGAATTAATTTTCTAGTGCACCCCTCCTGCCTGATGTAGACCAATTAATTAAAAAAAAAAAAAAAGAAAAAAAACGATTAAATAAATTATAGAAATTAGAGTCCCTCGATGATTAACAAGCATATCCAGGATGTTGTCAGGGTAGTCGTTGAACGCCTCGTAATTCCATAATTTGCGCGAACTTCGACCGCGATAGTTGGCGAAGCCGCGGGGTAACGGCATCTAGTACAACGACTGGGGGGATACGTTCGTGTTTACGCGTACTCAGCTGATATGAATGGACTAGGAGCCCCGCGAGCGAGCGTACGTATTTGTGGATTCGGTCATGACGACTTTCAGTATAAATTGAAACTTCTCGAGGGTGTCTCCCGTCGGCGGTGGGGGAATGTCAAGGGGCGGAGGACAAAGAGAGGCTAGGCGCGTGGTTTGCACGGGACAGGGATGCAGAACGCGAGTTCGCGAGGTGGGGGGAGAGGCGGGAGAGAGAAGGAGAGCGAGGCGAGAGGGAAGGAGAGAGCGGTAGAGAGATCAGCGAAGGGTACAAAGCCACGAAGCTGGGTCAGTTCCGTTTAGTGCGAGGCAGGCTACGATTCCGTTTGGATCTGTCGCAGCTTATGTCTCGGGAACGCTGCATCGCGCGATCCCTCGACAAAAGCACCCACGGAACTCCATCCATGGGCATACAGGGATTCGAAGAAAATTCCCTCGAATTCCATGTCTGGTCCGTTCGTAGAAGAAGGATCTTCTCGGACATTATCAATTTTTATTCTTCGCTGTTCATTGACGCTATTCGAGAATATTATTTCTTACTAAACATGTATCTATATGTAAATTGAATTATTAAGATACGAATGGAATTTAGAATTTGAAATTTGGTACGTAGTGGGGTTGTTTTCAAAGGAGTTCATTTTAATTAAGACCTGTTCGATTAGTAAGTGATTCTATTATTTCCTTCATTAATCGAAAGTTGATGTATCAAAAGTACAGTTTTGGTTTTTGTAGTTTAAAGGGAATTGTACATCTGATCGGTAATTTAAGGAACTCACTCTCCTTTAGCTTGAAAGAATGTAGAGGGCCATGTAATGAAAGAAGGAAGAACTTAGCATGGTTGTTGGTTCCGGAGTAAAAAATTAATTATGATGGATGCGTTTTTTCAAAACACGCGCCCACGTGGGCTCTGCGTCGCTGGTTAGAACTTCTAATGGGCGCGAGATGAATGCCCTCCTCGCTGGGAGTTCGTCGATGAAGACGTTCGAACTCGTAGAACGTGTTCCTTCCGCCTTCCCTTTCTTACCGAAGGCCACAAGAGCTCCAGAAGTATCGTGGAAGAGATAATTTAGTTCAAACAATAGATGAGAAACATTTTGATGGAAGTGACTCCGTTTCAGGTACCCCTAACGCAGATTTATTAAAAAAGAAGGAAACTAAGTTCAAAGGGGTGGCAATTTGGGAAGGGGTCAGGCTCTGTCGACGAGTCACGTTCAAAGGTATCCTAGTCACACTTCTAACTAGAAACTCTTCCAATTTTGCACTTTTTCTTCCTCGTGGCCGTGCAGTGGCGATGGTGATTCAATTCCAAGTAACCCTAACACAGATTTATTCAAAAAGAAAGGGATGGTAATTCGCGAAAGAGAGGATTCACGTTTAAGGAATCCTGATCACGTTTCTGACTAGTAAATTTCGCTCTTTTTCTTGGTCATTGCGGTGATTCAATTTCAGAAGTACTCCTAACGCAGATTCGTTCAGAAAGGGGGTGGCGATTTGAAAAAGGAGACGATTCACGTTCACGGAAACCTAATCGCATCACTAACTGATGAATTTCACTCTTTTCCTTGGTCATGGCGGTACAGTGGCGGCGGTGCTCCAATTTCGACCATCCCTAACTCGGACCGATTCGCCAAACAAGACCATTCCTTGATCAGTGTTTCGTATCTGGAGCATTTTGGCCGTCTCTGAAGGCCAGAAAGGGGTTAAGTTCGAAGGGGTGGCAATTTCGAAGGGTGACGGGTGCGCGCAAAGAGGTGGTCCCACAATCGAGCTATCCCGGTCGCTCCTCTGACCGTAGAGCTTGCCCAATTTTGCGGTTTTTCTTTCTGGTGCCTGGTAACACCCCCTGCACCCCCGCCCGTCCGCGATTCCAAACCTTTCCAGGCAGCCCTTTCTCGCGGTTACATTCGCATCCACGTTTCGTCGGCGAACGCATCCAACCTACATCTATTCCTCCTGGCCCCTTTTGTCGTTCGCCGGACCGCGTTCCAGGCCTTTGTTTGGCGGACAACGAGCAGGTAAACGCGCGCAAAGAGGGCTGCGGGTAGGGAAAAAGGGAGACGAGGCAAGGAAGCACCGCTGAGAGAGGAGAGAGACGGAGAAGCGAGAGAGGGAAACGTGGAAGAGAGGGCTCCACTCGCCTAGCAGCGCAGCGTGGGCTTTTCTTGTATTCTATTGATTTTTCCGAAAGTTCGCGTGGTGGGAGTCTGGTCGGGCAGCAGTGTGCGAGAGCTCGCCAGGAGCGTGTTTGCGTGAGCTTCGACGACGGTATCGTCTTTTCTTTCCATCTCACTCTTTCCTGCGGGAAACAGTCAGCTCCGCGCCATCGTTTTCCCTCTGTCCTCCAGGTTTTCCCTCTCTCGCGCTTCCACCTCTCTCTTCCACTCCCCAGCCCGACTCGCTCTGCGAAACCCTCTCTATCCAGAACACGGTGTCCCTCTTCCTCCTTTGGCTATCGCTTCATCCAACCGCATTCCCTCTTCGTCGTCGGCTGTTCCCGTCTTCCTTCGTTCTCTACACGCGTCTCTATCGGTCCCTCGCCGCCGTCACTGTCCCGCCATCGCGTGAAATCCACCCTCGACCCCGCCGGCGAGCTGGCTAGGTATATATACACGTATATATACACGGGTGGCCAGCACCCGCGCGCGCGAACACACACACATACACACACACACATATACACATAGGGCTATTCAAAACAGGAGCGTGTTAACTCTTTGCGGCACAAGAATTTTTGATGATTTTTTTTTTTTTTTTGGATCTTTTTTGAACGATGCAAAGGTGGAGCGTGTAATGAAATCATGATTTTCGTGTTTATTTTGGGGATAATGTTCGCAATTCATTGCAATTGTAATAGGAGATAGCGAAGGGAATTGCTACAGACATGCACCGTTAGCTTTGTAGTTACAAATACTATAATTGTAATTAAAATACGTAATTTACTGGAGGATGTAAAGATCAAAGGGTATTGTCAAAGGGCGCTACGTAAAAGTACCGTTTACGTACAATAGTTAGATTGGATTACACATTCCATGTTTTATTTAAATGGAGGACAACACTCGCATGTTTGTATTATCACCTGATAATACTTCCACGCGGTAGATGCTGCTTTAATGTGAATCGTGTTGCTGAAGAACACACTGTCTCGAGGTATCTATTTTAAGTTCGAAGCAGTAACACTTCCGTGTATCGTGGAAGCGGAAGTACTTCATTAGTCGAAAAAAAAGATTTCATTTTTCAGGAATGGAGCATTAGCAACAACAGCTCCGATGCAAATGTGTCAATGACAGAGAAATGTAGCAATATTTATATTTATTTATATCTGAGGGGGTGAGAAGTTTGAAGGGGTTGAACTAAATCGGTGCGAGTACTTTTCTTCGTTCTGGGAAACTTTTTCTTTTAAACAGCACGAGTCGATAGTTTGAGAAAAGCTAGTCTTAGAGCTAGTCTTCCAACCCCTCGTTTATTTTTAAATAAGATGGTGGAGACGCGAGGGATAAATCGTCCAAGTGGTCACTGATGCTAGCCACTGTGCTTGATTGGCCATTTTCTAAGGTTGGTTTTACGACCAACCACCGTGCTATAAAGAGTTAAGGAGTTTGACTTTGACATTATTTATCGCGATAATTGACTTGGCAAGATTAACCATCGCACGGGGTAAAAATATCGCGTGGAGGAGAATAAACGACGCCACACTGAATCGCGATTCGATCAGTTTGAAGCGAACACGATTTTCTTTTCACGCCAAGACACATCTATCTTGCAAGATCCGACTGCGAATACTCTGTTTCTGCTAGACAAACTTCTTGTTCCTATCGAATAAACATAGAATTAAATATTTCACTCGATATCGTGTCTTGAAGGAATCTAGACCTGAATATTTGATTCGATATCGTTTATTGAATAAATATAGAACTGTAAGTTTTACTCGATATCGCGCATTAGATGAATCCGGACTTAAATATTTATTCAATATCGATTATCGAATAGAAGAGAAATTAGAATTTGGATTAGGAAATTAAACACTTTGCAATGGATAAAGAAAAATTTATCTCCTAGAGCGAATAAACTATTATTCCCCGATTTTATTCGTTGTCAATCATTCTTTCTTCTTATTGTCTTGTGAAATATTTTATTCTACAATTTGAATCGAAATTATTATCTAACGTATAACAGATAAACAGTCGTTTATCTTTTATTCGTTGTGGAAATTTGTATCTAGATGTGAATTCTGCCAATCTCTGGTAGAGATCTCTCCGCTTGAACAGGTGAAAACGACGAGGAGCGTACTGGGCCATATGATCGTCGTTGAAATCTCGTTTTTAAGTTTATGGGCGATAGAGTCGCGTTCAAATTGGTTCGATCTCTTCACCCAAGCAGGGATGATCAAAGGAGAGATTCAAGATTAATTCTGTGAAATTCATGGTAACCTACTAACTGAATCTCACGTTCTACACTACATAAACATACTGAACACAAACTAATGTACATAAAACAACTATTAAACCACAGTTTCATAATGTAAATATTACTCTGTATCTGTAGGTACGAATGAATGTTGTTCAAATTACTATTAACTCTGCGTGTTTATATTTTTAATAAATATTGAAATTAGGTGTCGCGTGTAATATATGAATATTTTTTTCCTTTAGACTTGAAGATGACCAGAATACAATCAAAAATGTTTGTGTAATGAATAGGAAATTTATTTAGCGAATTAATTTTTATACGATGCTTGTGGGATGTAATTCTAATGTTTGTTAAAGGATTTATTGTTATTATTGGCGAGGCAAAAATGAATATTCCCGGTTGGGAGTACACGCAGCACAGTTCCTGGGTACAGCCCTGGTATTCCATCCACCTACATCGTGTGGCAGGGTCACCGCATGCACCACCACACTGCTCAGGTCGTGCATACGTGTGCGCGTACGTGCCCTTCTACAGGGTGATTGCGAAATACCTGATCGTACTTTGCCAGTGAATTCTACTTACGTTGATCAATAACATGGGTCCATTTCTCGAAAAAAAAAAACAGTTGGAATCTCCATAATCAACCCTCTATTTCACAATATTTCCAAATAGAAATTAAAAAAATAATTCCAGGAAAGTTTCCTTATAGGGTTGCCATTAGTACCTTGTCAGCCATTTAATGCTCAGATGAAATATTAGACAAATAATTTTTTCTTTGGAGGATAAAATAAATTTCATGCAATGAAGGGTTAAAAATCAATGGAGTGTATATTGATTCATGGGGAATGAGTATATGATGTGATTTACACTGATACACATCTTATGAGTATGATTGAAGATAGTAGGTGAGTATAGAAGCAAAAGGTGACTACAGAAGCAAAGAAGCATTTGGGGGAAGTGAAAGAGTAGAAACGACCTGTTAACTTGTTTTCTTCGGGACATTATGCTTGAGATTGAATGAAAGTGAAGAGAGTGCATTCGATGGATGTTGTTCCAGCAAAGAGTGCAATGTCACTCTGTTTACACTGACTCAAAATGCATTTGGAATTAACGAATGAAAGTTACAAGTCTAAGCTTATACTTAAGCCTCACGTTTACATAAATCACAATTCATAGTCACCTACAGTCCATAAATAAATATACATTCGCTTAATTATTTGTTCTCTCCACACCGACAAATTCTACTTGAATTTCTAACACCTTTCCTTCTTCAACCACATCGAACGAAAATAAACAAATAAAGTAGAGACAGTGACTTTCAATCAAATAAACATTTAGATTTAGCACAAACAACTTGTTAAATCATGTTTCTAAGTCGATAAATTGGGGATGAAATGGGGCTCACGTGAACGCAGGAAACGTATCCTCTTCGAGTTATGAAAATGGTTTTTAATGGTGGCAAAGTTTCGTGAGAATGCTTCTGCGGCTTGTGGCAAGGTCGCAGAAAACCGATATCAGTCGCGACGTGTCCCTTGATTAACGAAATTGCTGGCAACAATGTCCTTCGAAAATTCCTCGCGAGTTTCGAATTTTTCGCGCGAATGGATGATACGAAGCACACGTATTGCGAACGTGAGACACGTTGCAACCCCATAAATAAAAATCTAGGGTACTCGAATCGGAGACAGCTCGCACACCGTGCCAATCTAGGCGTAATTGTTGCTAAAAAGTGCCCTATAAATCAACAGGCATGCGTTGACTAAAAATCGAACTGGAAGTTGGTGGGAAAGAGTCTGGATCAATTTTTGGAGTATAACTCATTGTTCTTCGGGTATTAATCAGCTCTACTTTGTTATGGGAATGTTTCAGAGGTTTGAGAAATAATGTAGAATTCATTTTTATTAATACTGCGCTTCAGCTGAGTCCAAATGCTTGCTGAACTCACCGCAACAAATAAATTATATTCAGTATATTCGAAACTGTCATTCGTACAGGACGTTTTCATACATATATTACAATCTTATGAAATATACGAATTTCCAAATTTTTGTACCTTTTTCATATATGTATATGTCATGAGCTTATAAAATGCACGAATTTACACATTTTTTAGCTCTTTTTCGTGCATTCATCGCGTTTATAAAATGTATGAATTTTGAAGTTTCGTGCATTCGTTGCGAACGTACAAAACGTATAAATATTCACCTTTCTCTTATTACCTTTTCGGACTGAGAAATCTAATGCAAAAAAAGAAAAATTCAATCGATCACAATTGGCAGATTAATGGATAATCGGAATGACTGATAACCAAGCCACCATAATCACGGATTTCGCGTCGCCCAATACCGAATTGGGGGGTGTCACGATTAGTGTGCCGTTAAGTGAATTCGCTCATTCGTCAATTAAATACTAAATTACGCGACATCGTATTCATATGGTCGTGACTGATATGGATAGTCAATTTTTCGTCGGGTTAGGGTAATTTATCAGAATGGAAATGTCAACGTATTTCAATGTATTTCAGTTTACGATTAAATCTGAAGAAAAAGAGGTGGTTTCGATTTGTTATGCGATGGGTATTTACATGCAGAATGGTCACTACTAGACTGCGGATCTTTATGCAAAATAAAATCTTCGCGAACGTGCCTACAAAAATTGAACCTAAATAGGAATTTATTTTATTCTGCAGATATTATAACATGAACTTTACTTTCAATTTTTTTTATGTTCTTGCATGTTGTTTGCAATTTGTAGTTTCTGGCACATTCAAATTTTCTATAAATGCATAAATATTCGCAGTCTAGTTATTACTATATCGGTGGAGTCATTTGTTAAATTATGAAAATAATTTGGATGAGGCCATTGAATTCGTCTCATTGTAAAATAATTCAGGCTTGCTGGAAATTATGTTAGTAGACAGTAAACACACTTTTGTAGTTAATAAATGCACTTCTACACAGTAGAACCTCTACTATTGCACTAGGGGTTCTTTGTATGGCTAAAGCAACAAAGTGGCCGGACATGGCTACCACTCATTGGTTACCTCGACTCTTGCAAGAACCTAAGCTGAAATTACCAGCAGTAATCGAGGTTTCCTAACTTAACACTCGCGCTCAAGAAAATCAGCTAATAATCTCTGTTTTCAAATTTACTTCCAAATAAATTATAATATAAGACATCTTAATCAATTATGTGATCACCATTGTTGGTTAGCACTTATCCTTATCTAAGAGGAGAATTAAATTCCCCTAAAGCATAGCTGTTTATTACCCGCTAAGTTACTTATGAACCAACCCAAAGTCTCAAAATCTCCCCAATCGTTCAAAATACAATGAAAAAATCCACCTAAACCCTTTAATTTCGTCAAAATTAATTCCCTCTCCTGTTATTTCTTCTAATTTCTCCCAATAACTCATTAAAACCATCCCCTTACCAACGAGTAACCCTCTCCTTATTAGGTCCACCTATCTTCCCAATGTCCACCGTAGTTCTACTCCCGTGAGGGTCACCCGGTATACCACGAGGCTCTCGGTTCTTCTGAATCGTCGGTCCCTGTCTCGCTGCTGGTCTCTTTGCGAGATTCGCGGTGCGCTCGCGCGCTCATCACACCCACAAGCTTTATACGCCCGCGCTCCCACTCCGATACACCCTCGCGGCAGACTCGGTCGAATGGATTGTACACACTACACACACAGGCACACATACACCGGCACCGAGAGCCCACGGCACCCACGCACATTTCGTGGCGTGTACGTGTGCACACGAAGCCAGAAACGCTGCGAGCACATCACACCGCACCGCACCACGCACGTTTCGCGGCGGCCATGCATCCAGCCAGCTAGGCAGGTAGACTGCTAGGAAATCGGCCAACCGACGGTTCTTCCCCACCCCGTGCGACTCGACCCATGGATTACCAACGATCGATAACGCCGATCGATTTTCACCGAAGCTCGCGAGCGCGCTAGAGGTGAGAGGATCCACGAACGGAGGGGGAAAAGGACACGCTTCTCGCCAGCAGCGATCGTTTCTCTCTTTCGAGCTTCGTGGACGATCGTCGTCGAATTTTCCCGTGACGTTGCGGGGTCCTCGAAATTTCTACGGAGCACCGGTTTCCGTCCCCGTTCGAGTTCCGGTCACAGCGCCCGCGCGCACGTACACACACCGCTCGACGTTCGGTACACGCACGCTGGAGATCCACCGAGACGTGGTCAAAATTCGAATAAAGGATTTATCTGGATTCTGAACACGGGTATAATTAATTAGCGTGGAAAGCGATGCGTTAGACGTGCAAAGGAACGCCGAGGGACACTTGGGCAGCGGTGATCACCGTCGCGTGTAATCCGGGACCGTTCGAATCGTTTCATTTTAGAGCATTTCGTTGGTGTCGCGATGGTTCCAGGTGAATCTCGGTAGCTGAGGTGTGTGCATGTGTGTGTAGAGGATTGGAATACATTTGGGTAGCTGAAACTCGAGTAGTTGAACGTCGTTGAATTTCTACTATTGTCTGATTATTTTATTTGATGTTGTACTTAAATGTCTGAAGTATTTGGATAACATTGAATTGGTTTTGTTTGAGTATGATTGTTTCATTTGTGAAGATGATTGAAGTTGAACTTGAATGTCTCCAGTAATTAAATATCATTGAATTTGTATTATCTTGAACACGATTATTTCATTTCATTCATGACGATCATTCGAATTTACTTTGAACGCATCAAGTATATGAGTATAGGATTTTAATAGGTCAGTGTACGAGGAACTTGAGCACTTGAATATCATTGAATAGTTACTATCGGAATACGATTACTTTATTTCCAGTGTAGCAAACAGCTGTACAACTTGTCCAGGAAACCCAAAGTTAATTAAACTCAACACACCGTCAACCGTGTTGCCAAGGGAAATGTCCTGGTATTACACATTGAGACCTACCCGCACGATTTATGGCAAAAATCCAGCTGTATAAATCGTATGCGCGGGAACGTTAATTTTTCCGGCGATAAAATAAACCTTTTTTTGGAAAATTGTTATCCTCGCGTTTAGACTCCACTTTATACGCGATAGTGCGTATTTATTAATTATGCCGTTCATGAATCACTTGGCACGCATTTTTCGTTCGCAATTTGCAACCTACCATAGGTTGTTAAGATCTTTTTGGGGGAAAATTATTTGCGTTCATAGCAAACACTGTATATCGTCTAAATGAATATAATTATTCTGAATATTCTACTATATTTATATCGTTTCTTAAATATTACTATTGTGACGATTGAACCCAAGATCAACAAAATTTATACCCTTTTAATAATTGAATACTTTTGCTATAAGCGCGTATAAGTTGAGTGAGGAATCGATGAATTCATTGCTGTTCGAAGAAATTTCTCGGAGGCACCCACTTGCAATAAAAAACGAGCCCTTGTTATCACACAGCTGGGAATACGCTGCGTAAAAGTAGCGGTATCGTCCCACTTTATCTCGATTATTGCACGCACGTAATTAACGACCTTAGAATGATAACTCGACGTCGAGCCTCGAAGTGCGTGCCTTGGACAAGATTGATCTCCGAACACGCGGAGGACGCAAGCATCTCCCTGCGCAGATTGAATCTTAAACGGTCGCTTAATTAGGGACAGGAAACTCGTAACACTTTTGGCTGCCTTGTGTACGATCTCCACTTACACTCGAATAGATCTGGTACTGCCTGGCCAATTTCCCTATATTCGAATACTCGAACAATAATAATATTGTCCAAACACGTCACGAATATTTGATTGGAAACAGTGTTGGTGTTTATGCAAATAGATATTTTTACAGGTATTGTACAAAAAATGAAATGAAACTTAGACGAATCTATGTTTCACTTTCTAAATAGTACAACATGTATCTTATTGCTGATTATTGTTGCATATTTTTCCATTCGTGCACGTTCTCATTGATCTTCCCATAGTTTCGCTACAAATGCATAAACATCCACAGTCTAATTATGAACAATTTTATTCGAATGCTAGGCTACTCGAATATATTTCGCACTAATTAAAATACTTGGATATTCGTGATTAATTATCAATTTTCTTGAAGCCATTCTTTTCTAAACTTTGTATGCATTAATATTCCAATACACTAATATCGACTTAACTCGAGTAATAAAATTTCAAATCCATTTGTAGCATATGAATATCCATCGAATAATCTCAGGCTCATTTCAACTTTAAACAGTTTCTTTCTCACTGCTCTGAATACTACTTAGTTTCTTTACCTCAGTTTAAAGAAAAAAAAGGAAAACAGGTCGAGTGCAGAAATGTTGCAGCAATATTTAAACATTCTCCCGGAAAATTCGACATAGTCATGCATCTGGAGGAGTTCAGCCTCGCTAGACGATAAAGGAACAGTTGGCGCACGGTTCTACAAATTTAATGCGCGCGTTTCGTAAGAACCAGAAGTAAAATTCGTGTCAAATGTCTAACGAGCTTAGTATGTTCGAAGGCATTGAATATTTTACTCGGAATTATTCCAAGTAAACAAGAAGCCCTTAATTATCTCGGAACAGGTAGCTTCCAAAGTTTCAAAGCGATCCTCTTACGTCATCGCGTCTCCTGTTATTACTATCGCATCGGTTCCTGCTGTTCCAATTATTGTAATTGTTAACTTTCTCCGCGCTGCTGCTTGTTTATTAATGTTTATCGCGACGCTGGCAAGCGCAGTCGCGAAACTTGGAATTTCGTACAACGACGTGTGCTTGAATTTCCATTGCACTCTTGTATAAATTGTTTTTCAACGATGATACAGTGTCAAGGTAGAAATCAATGTTGCCCAGGGACAAATTGACATAGATAATCATGGATTATCAGGGCCGAGTGTGCCGTAACTAGCGTTAAACCAAGAGAGAAAAGTGTCTATCTCTTTCTACCGCACGCAGATGATGTGAATGGACTAATGCGCTCCGAAAGGGCCCAACAATTGACTATGAGGACGAATGTTGAACGATCTCGATGTTAGTTGCAAGTTATTTTCGAAATCGCAGCAATCGTCATCTACGCGACGATTAAATTCATTAAACTGATTTGGTATACAAACAAGCGTGTTACGTTCGACATAATTGCTTTAATCGACCAAACATATGTATAGGTATTAATCAATCTTAACACGTTGGTTTTTTTTTTTTTCTAAGACAGGTATCAATGATGAATTATGAATTCACCAGTGACGTGGAGTGACCGACGTTTCGTCCACCATTCTACGTTACTATTTACGCCGTTTTGTAATTTCAGATAAATTGTTCCCTCCCTAGGTGGCCTCCAGTTGGATACAGGCAGATAAGGAAACGAACGTGGACAATTTAAAAAAAAAGGCCTTAGAAATTATCATCGCTACGTCCTGGAAATATGTGACCCATGCTTCATGGAAGTTAACTAATAAATTAATTACTGTGCAATATTCGAGTAGAATATATACTTATCGAAGGAGATCTAAAGATAAGATTGAAATCAATAAATAATCCATATTATCATGCACGTTCGACGCCGTTAATCGATTTCATCGTGTCACGAAGCATTATCTCGAATTTTGTAATTAATGGAAGAACGCTGACCTTCAGAAGAAGCTAGTCCTTTTAATCCTCGATTTTGATCGATTTGGTTACTATTTATTGCAAAGTAGGATAAATCAATTATCATTTCGCACACTGCCAATTAAGGACTCTCGATATCGTGGCACAGTGGCGATGGGAACGCGACCTGCATATACGTATAAGCAATCTATATTTAATGAATCATAATAATCTGTGCGGCGCACTTTCCAAAAGCGCATTAATTTTCTGCAAGGCAGAGGACCAGGTAATAGGGGCGTGCTCTAAACGAGGTTAATATATTATGCCGTCACTGTCTTTCTTAAAATTGAGATCGTGTTATACCCCTGATGGGATACCGTTCCATGCCAATAAATCGATCGATCTATCGCTACATTTTGGAGCGCATCGCTGGAACATAGATTCAATTAAAACCGGTTGTTCTCTATTACGTGCGACCTTGTGACGTTCCCTGTTCGAGTGCAAGAAGGTAGGAAGAATGCCGAGTTCACGATACGAAGGAAATCGATCTTTATGTTTGTTAGATGCATTTTTATAACAACAACGCTACCAGGGTGATCCATATATTTTTTCATTTAATTTCAGTGAACCTTCGAAGGAAGAAAAAATGATTATCGTTTAATAAGAAGGACATTATATGGAGAAATTTTGTATTCTTTTTAGATTATATAATATTTCCTGATTTGTTATTCCATGCGGCTTCAATCGAGACCGTCCCCTTCACCCTCGGTGAATTTTAAGTAATTTTGAAGTAATTCAAATATTCATGAAATTTTGAACTTTAACCCATCTCTCTCATGTTTCTTTTCGAACTTCCACTGAGGCGACACAGAACTGATTAATTAAAATCAATGCAGAATATAACGGAGAAATTGCGAGGGGCTTGAAAATGAGTAACAATCAATTAAAAGACTAGAACAGACTATAACAACTATTATAAGGAGATAAACAAAATAGAAACACGATTGAATAGTTTGCTATTAAGATTCAATTCTTTCTTTTTTAACTGACCTACATTTACATTTCGTTTATACACTTGACAGTTCGTAAGGTTTTAATTATTGATTTTCATTATTGGACCCAACAAGGTAACACATTTCAATCGTTCAATTTCACATTGGCACATGCTCGCTAAGAATAGTGCAAAAAATTGCATCAAACCTTTACTCGGTTCGTTCTGGTTTAAGGAATTATTTAAATTCGCTGACCCATGCACTTATACGCTTAAAAAAATGAAAGATTAACTCTTTCGTTCCTACTTCCTTGGATTTTCCATTTGGAGAATGTGTATTTTGTATTAGAAGAGGGCTAATTCTAAGGGATAATACCTCTTAGTTTATATTTTTTCTTTTTATATTATTTCTATTATACGTGTGACGTCGTTTCAAGAATGTTAAAAGAAAACATAATATAGAAACGTTGTTCTAAATTACCGAAGATACCAATGACCCCAAGCTTCGAGATCAGAATAGCAAAAGTAACATACAATTCCTCTTACCTCCCATTTTTCCCAATAACTTTCACACGTACTTTTTCTATTCCAAGAATATTCATCCTGCACTCGACAATTTTCACTCAATATAAAAACAACATTGCTTCAAATGACCAAAGACACCAGCATCCCCACACTTCAGGACCAGAAGACTAAAATCACCACCCAATTCCTCCCCTTCAACTATTATTCATTTATTTGGATTCAATAATTTTTCGGATGAGGACCATCCCGACACACTGTCGATCGCTAAATCTGCATCCCATCCAGGACCATCCTAACGAGATCCTCCGCACGTCGCAGTTCAGCTCGCGACGGGGAGAGAAAACGTTCGGGTGATCCTCGCGTGTAAATATTAATACCGTGGTCTCTAGCCGCGGCTCGAAGAATGCCGTTGCGACACGCTCGCGAACACGATCTCGTCGCGCAATTTGCATAAGTACGTACGTGGCAAAGGACGAACGTCGTATCTCCTCCTCGTAAATTCGACGCCGCCATGCACGGTCGAAATCGCGAATGACCCCGACGTTTGGTCAAGGAGCCGTGGCCCCTCTGTTCGAACGGTGAGTAGGGATCGATCGAGACGAATCGATCCGATCGAGGGTGTCGCGTGCCTCGATTTATCATCGATCATACGGTATCGATTAGACCCGGTAAACTTGGACGCCGCGCACCTGGCAGGGTACGACGAGCAGGAAGACGAATAGGAAGAGGAAGAACGGGGACGCAGGAACTGGCCAGATCGAAATATCTTTCCGTCGATGGCGCTGTTAGTTTACGTTATCAGCGAATTTATACAGCGATAAGTCGATGCGTGAACGCGTTCGCGATTAAGGGGGAGATTCGGGCAAGACGCTGTGGATAAGACTTTATTCGCGAATTCGTTGGAGTGTTGGTTCGGTGGAATTGTTTGAAAGCTTGTGTATGTTTGTAAGTGGAGTTACAGGAAAAAAATTTGTATGAAAATTTGTCGACGTTTTTATGATAAATGGAGGGTGCGTATGCTATATACGCGATGGGTGTTTTTGTTGTCGCTGGTCTGAGCTTCAGACTCTGAAGAAGGGGCAACCTGTGGCAAGCTCATAGGTGATGGTTTGACGACGTTTGGTTGAAGATTCTATCGGAATATGCGCTTCATTTCAGTGATATATCACTACTGTGCTAGAGTCGATGACTTTTCGGAGCAAAAACTGGAAACAATCTTTCATTTAACCCTCGAATATCTAAACATTCAGAATCTATTCGTCCTCTTCAAATCGCTCATCAGGCTCATGTATAACACTACCTCATTATACTCCAACCCCTATCATTTCTCATTTTTTTAGTCCATCTATTCGTCCTACTGCTTTCTATCCTACCTCTCTCCACCCCTATGCATGTCCACCGTACTTAGCGAGCTCCGTTCATTCGAACTAATGACGGCACTTCGATCCCGTATCTACTTTCCCACCTCCTGTTCGAATTCCACCACCAAGTTGGCCGAAAAAGGAACCTAGGTGGATTCGAAATAAATAAATGCATAATGAAACGCGGAATTCGTAGGTGCAAAGAGGGAGGGTACGGGAAAGACGAGCCGAGGCAGAGTCGCAGCCATCGCCGTCGTCGTCGACGCCGTCGCCGGCGCTGTCGAGCAGCAGGAGGCTCCGAAAGCCGAGCATCGCCGAGAGCAGTCGAGTTAGGTCGGAAACGCACGAACCGCGACGGCTAGAGCGACCTAACCAGCGACACGGCCGACCAGTGCGGTGCCGACTCTTGCTGCCGCGGTTTCAGATTCCTCGCGGTTGTGCGTGGACGCGTGTTTACGCGACGAGAGAGAGTTTAAACCGAGATTCGCAAGAGTGAGGAAGAGATAAGGAGAGGGAGACACAGCGATAACCCAGCGGAGACAGTGCCAGATAGCCAAGGGGGGGCGGAAGACGAGGACCGAAACACAAAGGAAAAGAGTGACGGGGGAGGAAGCACGGCTCGCGGTCGCGACGTTTTATCGCCGGAGAGCCGCGTGAAATTTTAGGAGCGGCACGCTGTCGCGTTATCGGAGTTACATAGCCCTGAGCAGCCAAGGCGACGATCCCACCGCCGTATAGAGAGACAGACGGAGAGAAAATATCGCGCCGTCTTCGTCTTCGGGGGCGTGGGTGCCGTTGAAACGCTCGAGCACACGTCGCGCGAGCGAACAAGACTCGTTTGGAAAAAGACCGACGGGAAAGGGCCGCGAAGCCGCGGAGGACGAGATGACCAGTGACGGACCTATGCCGTCGCGTGCACGATCCACCACAATCGCCCTTCTGGTCGTCCAGAGGTAGACAGGACTCGTACGTGAAACGGGAGAAACTTGGGAAAAGAAAGTTCCCCAGCCCGTGGATATTCGGTCCGGGGCAGTGATCTCCGGGCGGTGGTCACGTGTGCTGCGCCGGTGAAAACCGTGTGAGAGCGTCGGACTCTCGAAAAGGAGACTTTCGCGGTCCCGTCCGAAAGTAGCGTGAGCGCAGCCTGTGTCCATCTAGGCGTACACGCGAGTTGAGACCGTTTTAAATAAAGGTGTCCATAGGATACCGAGGGTGGTCTCGGTGACTGTATCCCGCGCGTAAGGTGTCTTGGAGGATCGGTGCTCCTGGTGACTCGTTAAAAGTATCTCGAAAATTGGAGCGGTGCTCCCGGTGATTGGGTTGCTTGTCGGTGATCGGCTGAAGGATATCCTGGAGGACGATGACGACGGTAACGAGGGTCGCGCGGGGTAATTGGAGGACGACCAACTCGAGAGGACTCGATTAAACGTCGTCTAGGTTAAAGTTTCGCGGTCAGGAGCCGCCCAGAGCCGTCGCCGGCGACCGACCGGCTCGGTCCCGTCGTCGCGACGGTCGTTCGGGTGACAGTGTGCCACAGTGAGTGCGGTTGGTGCGAGGTTCACGTTCCTCGAGAATCGCGCGTAGCCTGCCGACGGCTCGCGTTCCCTCGGCGGGTCCGTCGGTTTCAGACGGTGTGTCCTTCTTTCCAGGACCTCTTTGAGACCTTCCGGATCTAATCGCCCGTCTCCAAAGATTCTAGCTGCTACAGCTAGAGTTATCAGAGGTGTAAACAGGAGTAATCTTTTCTGGGACCTTCGGTCGGTGGATTTAATCGCGCGTGCGAGACTCGTCTGCCGACGGCTAACGTAGCTTTGGAATTCTTTTTTCCTGGATCTCGACGTCCACGACCTAGCGAATTTACCGTGTCTTTTAGACCCCAGCAGTATCCGATCGGGAAAACACTCACCAGTCACAGCGTCTGTGGTTATCCAATTACCGTGGGTAGCCGCGAGAAGGCAGATCCGACGGGCAGCGTAACCCAAGCAAACGAGGGAGTAATCCTTCCTAAAAGGACCCCGACGTCTGGCACCGGTGACCTTCCCGCGACCTACTGGATTTTATCGCAAACCCCGGGACTCTAGCTCCCGAACCACTCGAGCTAGCCTTTGTGGCTTATCCAATTATCGGGTTATCGCCGAAAAGGCATTGCGGAATCGGACGACGGGAACGTCGACCGACGGTCAAGTCCGTAACCGTTCGCCTAACCGAGGAGGAATAATCGTCGAGGATGCAGGTGGCAACGCTGTTTAGGGAGAGCGCTACCCTGCTGGGTGCCTCTAGCCTGGACCCCCCGCAGACCCACCATCACCAGGCCATGCAGCAACTTCAGCAACAACAGCAACTTCAGCAACACCCCGCCGACCTCCATTTGACCCATCACATGCAGAATCACTACAAAATGTAAGTTCCACGTTAATCCCTTTCTCTTTTCGAACGATGTATCGTCGCGGTTCGTCGTCGTCGCAGGTTGCGTACTCTCCAACGATACACGATTCCTCCGTCGAGAAAACCGGATTTCGCTGGCGACGAGGACTCGCGGGAGGACGAGTAGGCGATTCGTAAACGGGACGCGTCTTCTTGTCGAAATGGTCCCGTCGGTTTCACCGGGTCGAGAAACTCGAACTGGGGCCCGACTTCTTCAGGAGACTATAACGGGGGACGGTAGACTCTTGGTAACCTCTGGGATCTGAGGAGTTATACTAGCCTGGTTACTGCGGAAAATTTAATTCTTTTTTATTGTTGTTGTTGTTGTTGATGATGAATAGATTGGGTACAAATTGATTGCAATCATGAAGAAAAGATTTAGAGAGAGGTATGAGAACCATGGGACCAACAACCTTGGTGGTTTTCCAAAAATTGTATGACCTTGGTTAGTACATAAAATGGGAATTATTTTTTTGTTCAAGAGTAGATTGGATAAAAATTCATTGCAATGATGAAGAAATGGTTTAGATGTTGCAAAGATGTATGAGTAGCACAGGTGCGACCTTAGTGGTTTTCCAGGAGTTGTATCACCTTAATTATTACGCAAAATAGGGATCTTTTTGCATTGACTAATGAGCTTAGATGCCGATACACTCGTTGCAACGATGAAAATATAAGCCAGGAACAGAAAGCCTGTACAATAGTCATATATGCACCATGGAGAACTTTGAACGAGGTTTGCTCTTGAAACTACATTTCCCAAAACGGAGCAGATGATACTTCAAACAAATCCCATGGAATCCTGATGAAATTTGGTAGATACGTTTCTAGTTACACAGGCTACAACTTCACACATGATTCCTTAAATTTGTTACATACATGTACGAAACAAAAATCAGTTAGATTTAGTAGGTACAACCATGCAGCCACCATTTTGCTGTTTCTCAATATCTATTACATAAATGTTGCGTGTAAAAATATTTGAATCAAAATAGAGACACTAAACGGTATTTAAATGCTAAAGTTTGTCTATCGAAATTCCGAGTCGTGGATCGTTCGAAGCAGAGACTGATTTCAGCAAGAAAGATTTCCTCGGTACGAATTCAGCCTTGAGTCCGAATCGCGGCAGCGAAAGTATGTATCTTCTTACGGCCAAGAGTATGTACTACTTTTACGCCAGATTTGTCGAACAACAGGTCGTTACGTCTGTGGGAAAACAACATACGACGAATCGGTGTAACCATCGTTGCATCTCGTCGTGTCGACTTATCCGGCTGATATATCGTCGCGACTATAGTCCTCGTATCGCGGGGGCCACAGACGTAACGATTTTTTTTTCGTACAGTAATCCGTGCAACTATCGTTGATACCACTGTTCGAACCGTAATTCTAAACTATGCGGGGTTGTTGAACAACCTGTCGACATGGCTGCGTTTAATGACAGTGGTACGATGCTATACGGGTATCATTGCTCCTCAACGTACACGCGATTGATTGTGGAATAAATCTCCGCGTCTATGGTAGCTACTACTATGGTTGATCGTCGATCGGGTTATGATTTAAGAAGATACTGCCAGCTATAGATGGGCAAAATTTTATTCGAATAACAAGTAGCTCTATTTACAAATGTGCGTTTTATTGAAAAATCAAATATAGCACGAGCTTCTTTTATTCGAGTATTCATTTGCAACATTTATAAGCTTCTACTCGTACAGTTGTATATTTAATAACACCTCTTACCCATCGTGTTAGCCATAATAACGAATAAAAGATTCACAACTTTGCACTCCTCGGGATAAAATGAAACTTGAATTTTACAACAAAATATTTCACACCGAACGAGTAAACTACAGGTAAACTGCGACGAATCGTTACGTGTTAGCTTCATTCGAGAGGCGCAATTCGAGTAAAATTTGATCCGTCTCGACGTCGGTGCAGGTCCCGTTGGTTTTTTT
>NW_026534337.1:8621508-8676457 GCF_026225885.1 Hylaeus anthracinus | reverse complement strand
CGTGGAATATTCGACAGGATTTTCGATGCGTCGACGGTTAACGCCCACCGCGAAATTTTTGCGGTATGGCACGAAAGACGAAAGATAGCCAATTTGCTCTGGCGCTGGTACCAGATCCAGGGACGGGTCTACCATGCAAAGTGAAGGGACTTCCGAAAGCTTTCTCCGTGATTTTTTTTTTAATTCAACTGCTATTTAGGAGATACCAAAAGTTTGTGTATTTAGTAGAAGGTCCTCCGTGCTATGAACTAGGATAATTTGAAATCGGTTATTTAGCTGACACATGTAAAAGTTTCAGAACGGTCGGAGGTCCTGGAACATGGTTAAATAATTAAAAAGATACAAAAATCCCATGCGTTACGCTCAATGCAATGGGCTGAAGGAGAATGAGACAATGTATGTCAGAGACACTACGCGTATCAGCTATGCATACGACAGGGACTGCATATTTTCACAACAGTCTAATAGTTTAGAAAAAAATGACACCATCGAGGTTCAATATGTTGACCTTCACGTGACATTTATATTTTCATATGACCGGTTTTGTTTCTTTTTAATTATTTACAACTATGTTCTCCTTGATTTTTTTTTTATTCAACTGCTATTTAGGGGCGTTGGTAATTTTATGTCAAACTTAATACAACCAGTTCCACAAGTGCTGATACACTCTGTGTCTATTGAAGATGCTTGTCTAAATAGAAGGGTAGGTTTGATGTCCCCAAATAAATGTTTCATTATAAATACAGTTAGTCCCATTCAAGTATTCGTGAGCTCTGTGACTATTCCAGAAATTTCTCTAAATTAAATGATAAGGCTTGATGTTTCCAAATAATGTCTCACTCTAAATCTGCGCATGAATAAATTTCACTACTTTAGATCTCTTTAATAGACACAGAGGATACGAATACTAGGACTGATTGTATTCGTACACTTATTATTAACATCAGAGGTGTACCTCCAAAATCGAACGAGGAAAAGGCAAATTTATCGACAGAACTATTACAGATACTAGGAAAAAAATGATCCAATTTTAAAGAAGCTAAGTAAAAACCCCCTCAAAATAACCGAGGACTAACGCAAACGCTCATCTCCATTTTCAGCATTCCCACGCTAAACTCCGTTCTATTAACCAAAGGAAAAAAAAAAAAAGTTTCATTTATTTCCCAAGAAATCTTCATTCAGGGAAACGAGCAATCCCTGTATGAAGTCCCTCCAGTTTTCAATTAACTCCAGGGTCCCGATAACTCCAGATCCACCCCTGGCCAGATCTCCCCCGATACGCGGCGGTTTGGAGAGGAAATTTCACGAGAATGGAGAATTTTTTGGAATTTCTGGCCAGACCTAACCCAGGACCAAGCGTATGCGCGCGCACCAGCGAATCTCTTGGTTCTTCCGTCCGAGTAGCGAGACTGCTCGTAAATAGCCCGCCGCCACCAGAGGCGGTCGTAAGGGTTTCCCTTATCTGCGTCAGCGTTTCTGCTCGCACGATTACCTACGGTTTCCTTCACGTACGGAGCCCTGGCGAGCAGTTTCTTCCTTTTTTTCCTCTTTTCGATAATCATCCGTGTACAGTAGGTGTGCGGGGGGGGCACGGTGGTGTGCGAGGAAACGCCAGTGTGTTAGGCCAGCGAAGGATACGCGTCATGGATGGCTACGGTTAGGTCTGGGTTAGGTCGATCGTGTGCGTTCGGTGGGTTTCGGTCGTCCTCGCCAACGGTTTTCGCTCTTTCGACCTTTTCGTCCTCGACAGAGTCGATGTAAGCAACGCGAGCCGCAACGTCTGCGAGCGGGGAACGTTCGTAAACATTGAGCTCACCGTTCCTTCTTCGAGTACCTCACCGAGCGCGACGTTTGCGCGCCGGAGCCTTCCCGATTCCGGCTCCTCCAGCACGAGTGCTTCTCGAACGTTCTGACAATACGCCTTTCAGAAGCTTAGGTTTACAAAAAAAATTGCGAGAGAATTAATTGGGTGGCTTGGATCGGGGTTGTTAATGGCGGATAGGCTCGCGAAGGCGAAGCGCTTGCGTTTCGGAGCTTGTATTTACGTCTGGAAGCTTGAGTCATCTACAGAGGTGCATGGTCATCACTTTTTTCACTTGAGAGTTTCGATGGAATTTTTGATAACTAAATGTTGATCTTTGCTTGCTTTGGAAGTTTCAATTTCTTTGTTTGATGGTTTCAAAGAAAAAGAAAAAATACTGCGATATTAGATTTCGTGTTACATGTTGATCCTTGAAGATGGTTAATTGCATGGTCGAAAACGTCGAAATATTTGCATGTTTCCGACGAACATATATCCTGGTGTTTGAGTAAGTTTTATGTTGGAGTCTAGAAAGATAAAAAAAAGGTATCTTTACTGGTGATATTATGCGTCAGAGACTCGCGAGAGGCGCGACACCAATGGTCGCCCGAGGTCACTTTTCCGTCTATGAATCATGCCAAACTCCACACTTTTGCGTCGTCCAGCTGGATTCTCTCTATCTTCGCGACAGAGATCGTCTGTTTCCAGGCAACGCAAAGACAAGTCATCTTTATCGTAGCAGAAAGTTACCCTGTGACCCCGAACGGCCAATATTTTCTGGACCGCGCTGGGCCAGCGACAGTGGTCATAAAACAGAAAGAGGGAGACCAAAATGGACGAAAAATTGGTCAGTACAAGTGTTTCAATTTTTCGACTTTCTGTTTTTATTGATTTTACACGCGACGATTACCCCCATTTTTCAAAATTCAATCATAGCTTCTTAACACTCTTAGCTTCTGTAAATTAGAATATCTGTACTAGATATTTCTGTTTGATTAGTAATTAGATATGTGTTTCTAGATATTTCTGTTTAAACACAGAGTCACAAATAGATTCTGGATACTTATACGTTCATTGCAAGCGAAAATGTGGGAAACTGTATGGGGACGAATATAAAAATGCGAAAATATATAAAGCATCGATAATAAATTACATATTACATTGTTTAGACGACAAACATCCATTCTTCATCAAAATCAGTAAAAATATGAATTTGCATAAACATCTACAGCAAAGTGATAAATACGACCATTTAGATTTTTGTTGAAAGTGCCAGATACAAATTGATCCCAGATTTTCGTAATTTCGTTGAACGTGTAACGTACAAAATGATTTTTATAAAACATAAAAATTAACGAAATAAAAATCTTGCCCATTTCGGACCGCACGAGGGGTTCGAAAGGTGATAAATGAATGACTCTCGAAGCCTCGGCTCCAGCGAGCTCCCTCCCCGCGTTTATCGTTAAATATTTGATAAACTGTTGCGTTTATGAAATATTTTTCGCAATATTTTTCGATGGTCGAGTTATCCGCGGTAGATCCATTGAAAACAGCGCGCGCAACACTTGACGCGGTTTTCGTTCGCAAGTGGCTGCGCGTGGCGTGCTCCGAACTGACTATTCCGAATGCACCTCAAAGTAGGTAATTGTTATTGGGCGTTAATTGCTTCCGAGTGAGATGAATTGAAATCGCACACCTCTGTCAAGTGGAACCGCGATTCGCGCCCGCCGCGGGGCAAACAGACCGCCCCAAGTATCGATCAAGACGACAGAGCCGTGGAAAGGACCAATTGCCTCCGGTTTCGCAATTGGAAAAATCTGACGGTGAATGGGTGAAATTCTCATCTGGGTAACGAATGAAAAATAAACTACTGTTTATACGCCCACTGTCATAATATTCATTTGGAAACGGAACTTCAGTTTTCAATAACTCAGTTCGATATGAAGAGAAAAAAAGTAATAATGATTAGATTGAGAATTTACCACTCAAACCAATTGATCCAACCCAAACCTAACCCATGAACGTAAAGAAAATGGAAGCCCTTTCACTGTGGCCTCAGTGACAAAGAAATTATCCCAAGAAACAACTCCAGAAACAGTTTAGCACTGCAGAAACATGCGTCAAACACCATACGCTATCTTAAAAACAATCTCTAGGATAGTATATACAGTTTTACCAGATGATAGAGTAACCAGTCATAGATGCGACGTAAAATAAAATAATTTAAAAGAAATGCTTGGAATTTTCAATCGACTAACCGTGAGTCAATGAAACAGATATACGTTCGTTTTATCCGCCATTTACCATCTAAATAAAATTTTGCCCGTATCCGCTGGTAAGAGAGGTTTTTTAATAGACACGTTTCGAACAATCCAACGTTTTCGAGCAATCAAGTATTAACGTGAAACTGTTTCTTACCAATGAAAAATAACAATCCTATAGGAAACATGCATAATTTATTTTTGAAAAATTGCGAATCTTCTCGAACGTGAAAGTACTAGTTGTCAAAACTTGCTCGGCGAGAGAAAGGTAAAAAAAGAGACTCGGAGGAGCGTGGCGTTGGCCAACGTTGAACTAGACACGTATCGAGCATCGTTCGACGAGGAACCCGATAGCGTTCGGTGAGTCATTCTCATTATCGAACGTGGCAAATTGCGAAAAGGCTCGAAAAAGACGTTTAACTGCCACGTACGCGGTGCACCAACATCTGAGTTGTCCGCTGTTTAGACGGGGAACGGTTTATCTGCTGATACGACGATATCGCGCGTGGAATAAAAATGAAAGAAAAAAAAAAAAAAAATGAACGTCCCGCGTGTTGGTATCGATACAAATTGCTCGGTGAACCGGTTTTCGGTTCGAATCGAGGAAGGACGTCGGTTTTTTTTTTTTCAGTGGCCTAGCGACAAGCGTTGAGCAAAGTGTTACCCGTGATTAATGAACAGGGAATAATCAGTGATCGTGATTGATGGCTGACGAATAATTAGATACGGATAATTATCAATTCGATTAATATTTTTCTTTCGAGAATGGAAGGTGGAATCAACTTAAATAAATACCCCCTACTGGGGTATGTAAATCGTTATTTAAGATTACGATATCTTGTAGAATTAAAAAAAAAATATACGATATTAAAACGAGACGGCGTATTTCCATTTCAAGATTTGTACAGACTTATAAACCAAAATTGCTTTGTGTGCATTAGATTAAAGCAAGAATAATTTATTTGAAATTTGCCTTTTTTTTACTGAACATAGTATAATAAAAATTGTCCAGAATTATTTGAGATTAAAAACATACGAAATGCACGTATTTGTCCCGGTGAATAGATAGTGTACGTTATGTGAGTAGTCCACGATGCTATTTGCTATGGGAGGAAAAGAAGAGGCACGTCGAAATCGCGAGCAGAGCCGGTGCACGTGGTCTTATTAAACTCGCAATTAGGCTGTATTACCAAATTACGTTACAATTGGGAATAACGAGCGCGCGCACGGTAATAAATTACAACGGCTCGCGTAATCATTACCTCGGAGTTTCGTGTAACAGCGTCCCTATCAGTTAACGTTCGACTTTAATTGCACCACGGATATGACGGCGCCTCGCTTTTTGGAGCGGACGCACCTCCGCGGTTAGATGGTTATAACGAACCGAATAATTAAACGTACTTTTAGTAAATGAATATAATATTTCTCGTTTGTCGGTTATTATTCTGTTGCGGTGCTGGAAGACGACCCCGCGCCGTGTTGGGTTTCCTCTCGATCTTTCAGTTTCGAACGAAACGCGAGGCAATCTTTGGAAGCGGTGGAAAATCGCGGGAAATTACATTCGAGATATTGATTCGATACAAAAATTAATCACATATGGATGACCTATGGAGCACCTAGAAATATCTGTATTCGATGAATAACGAATAATCAGAGCTGTGTTTTACTGGAAGTTTTTATTTGAATAAAGGTTCTAGCTACCTTTAATATTGGGGATGAAGTCGAATCAAAAAATTTAGGTGTCTTTATCGAAGGAATAACGAATAGTTCGAGCTGTGTTTTACTTTCTACTGTAAATTTTTGTTCGAATAAAAATGTTCTATCTCGAATGTTGGCTACTCAAATCAACGAAATCACAGGTGCAGTTGAGCATCTACATAGTAAGCTCAACTTTTATCAAAGATTCTGAATGATAAAAAATCAGAATTACACAAAAGAAAATTCGAAGCTCCAGTCAAGGTTAATAAATATTCCTAGCTTAACACCAAACATTAATAAACAAAGGAAAATTATAATAGAAAAATAAGAGTCTCTAGCATTCTACGAAAGGAGCTTCGTTAGTGATTCGGAAGGAAAGATGGCAAATTGGCCACAGGTCCCACGGTGTTTTTGGAGGGCGATTGAGAAAAATCGCGATAGCGGAGGCCAGTTTTTTTTCTAGTTGCCCCGTTGCTCGATCCGACGTGGCTTCTTTTCCAGACGGACGTTCCGAGGTTATCGTATAATGGCGCATCAGACACAGTCGTGGCACATGCATGCATGCATGGACGCATGGAGGAAATGTGCAAATATACACACAGTGGCGCTTGTACATGCCGATACCGTGTGTGTGTGTGAGCACGACGGGTACATACAGTTCTGAAACGTATGCACGCGCGGTGTGCATGCATATGGATAGGCCGAGCGCAACAATTCCACGAGTCGCATAACAAAGAATACGAGCGAACGCGCCCGGTGAATGTTTACCTTTGCCAGGGACCGGACGAAAAAACTATGAAAAAGTCCGCTGCCTCGATTTCACTCGCCAAGTATTTTCAAATTCGCGCTCGATCGTGCATTGATCGAGTTAACGCTGTTGCGGGCACAGATATCGCGATCTGGAATGATGTCCACCACGGATTGCGTTACTCTACCACGGGATTGGAGGGGAGGGAATCGTTGATGAATGAGCAGAGATGCAATTCTGTCGCCAATTGTTGCGACGCGGTGGTACAGTCTTGCAAAAATGAATCTAACAGGTAGTACACCCGTATTTTAAACTGTTTTGAACTTTTCAGTAGGAATAAAAAAAGATCAACTACATGAGCTGAAAGGATATGATAAATAAATAATAAGTTTAAATTCAAACCAACCAAGACATCAGAAACATTTAAGAACACGAGTGATACTAATTAATCATGAATTTTTCTGTACACTTAAAGATGGCCACTACATCTTTAAAAATATCCATACAATACAACCTATAGAAAATTGATTTAAAATGAACCAATATATCACTCTCGAGACCTAATTTCAATATTCCATAGCGCAATCACGTCCCTAAAAAAAAAAAATACCAAAAAAATTCTAGGAAATTCAGATCTAAAGTAGAATGGTTCCGGAACGCCAAGAGGAATTCGTCGATGTCGGATGGAGTGGCATCCCTGAGAATTTAACGCGGCAGTCGGACGTCGAGGCGCGTAGAGGGCCGATGAGTCGTAGAAATGATATACGTCGCGCATCCAGTCGTTGCCTAGCGAGAGTGCAACTTTTGTCATAAATCTGGCGCGCGTTTAGAGCACAAAGCCGACGGAATCACGGCCCTGGCCGGAGTTTCGCGGGCCGCGCGTGTGTAATCTTCACCGTTGGCCTGAAATTACCAGCGCGGTTGCCGTGACGTTTTTACTGGCGCGCAATTTTCTTTACGCGCCTAAATTTCTCGCGGACGTTCCCGCGGCGTCGCGCGGATTCCGTGACCTATTAACATTCCGCCGACGCGAGCCACTCGTTAAAGCATAGACACGTTTCCTTTGTTTCCCGGTGTCGAGGTACTCGGGCATTTCTTAAAAGCTTCTTTGGTTCGATTAAGGAGGCAGTCCTCTTGTTTGGAACGAACAGCAGACATTTTCGGGGGAATTTGACGCGAGTGAACGGTTTTTGGTGATTTTAGGATTAGGGTGGTTTAATGGGGTGGGAAATATTTTTTGTATGGTAGGAGAGGTTAAGCGCGAGAGTAGGTTTAGTTCTTTTGCTTTGGAGTCAGCTGGAAAAATTGTTAGGGGAATTTATTGTAGGTGGGGATGGTGTAATGTACTTGGCTGAGAGTTTTATTATTTATATCTAGGATGCTTTAGGAGTGTAGAAAATAATTTTTTTCGTGACTATAGAGCGATTAACTTCGATGGTATTTGTTGGTCGTAAAATAAATAAAATAGCTCCTTGGTTGGGGAAGGTATCTCTACTTTTAATCGAGCTGGCTCGTGATACCAAAGGTTTGTGTATTTAGTAGAAGATTCTCCGTGCTGGGAACTAGGATAATTTGAAATCGGTTATTTAGCTGACACATGTAAAAGTTTCAGATTGGTCGGAAGCCTGGAACATGGTTAAATAATTAAAAAGAAAGAAAAACCCCATGCGTTACGCTCCGTGCAATGGGCTGAAGGAGAATGAGACAATGTATGTCAGACACACTACACGTATCGTTACAGCTATGCATAACGACAGGGACTGCATATTTTCACTACAACAGTCTAATAGTTTATAAAAAAATGACTCCATCGAGGTTCGATATGTTGACCTTCACGTGACATTTAGTTCGTTTCATATTGCCAGTTTTGTTTCTTTTTAATTATTTATTTTTTGTAAACAATGTCTAGATATCGTTTAAAAAATAATAAACAGAACACTTTTAAGGGAAATTTTATATCAATTACAAAATTGTTGAAAATGGTTGCCTCCCCGTCGTACGCATAGCTGTATCGATAACGCGTAGTATGTCTGACCATTGTCTCATTCTACTTTAGCCCATTGCACGGACAGTAACGCATGAGATTTTTGTTTCTTTTTAATCATTTAACCATGTTCCAGGACTCCGAGCGTTCTGAAACTTTTACATGTCTCAGCTAAATAGTCGATTATCATTCCTGATTTGTTTGGTAGGCGTCACTCACAGGGTTGTTTGCAATTACCACCCGCAAAAAAGATTCTACCCTTTTCTACCCTTAATAATTCAAAAAATACCCCGAAAAATATACACGAGATGCAGTTTATAACTGAAATAGTAACGGAGAGAAAAAATAATAAAGTTAAAGGTGTTTACACTCATATTACCCTTAAACGGAAGGGCAACGGTCTGAAACTTTGTGGGATGATGTTTTAGGTCAAAAGCATTGCACGGCCCATAATAGCAATGAAAGTTGGAGGTCGATTGCCTATCCTTATCCTGCTAGACCCTTTGTATCCAAACCATTAAAAAATCCTACAAGTAGCCCCTTCATCACGCAACCTTCGTTTCCCTTCCAAACACGTAGGGCCACGATGAGTAGTCACCTTCTACGTTAATTATTTCGAATCCTCGCACCTTCGCGCACCGTGGCGCGCTGCATCGAAACAGTTCTCCCGAATATTTTGAATCGCTGTCTCTGTTCTTGTAACTCCGTAAGCGGGGATTCGGCTGACACCGGGATCGCAACTACCGACAAGGGGCGAAAGTTTCCGGAATTCGACGAGAAACTGGAAAGTTCGGAACACGCGCCTCCTGCAGCCCCCGCGCGAAGAATATTCAGCGGGGTTGGTTGTTGACAAGTTTCCGAAAGTCGTTCATGAATATCTTCGACCGGTCTTCGCGCAAGCGGACGCTGGCCAACTTTGATGGGTGGATGGCCTGTAGGTATCTCAGCTATGGGACAGGGGTCCAGAACATCAGACGCACGCGAGGCCCTTCCTGGTTGACCCTCCCCTTTGCCCTTCGGCCAGTTCCGTGCTGGTCCTCCCGTCCAATTTTTTTATTTCTTTCCCAGAGATGCCTGGCAATCCTTTCGTTCTTGTGTCGAGCTTTTTTTTTTCGTTTTAATTCAGAGTTATTCCTCTGGTTCCTCGCATATATTTATACATAAATCCAGAATATCAGACGACCTCTTCCTGTTCAAGCATTCAGTATCTCCTCTCCCCTTTGGTCAGTTTTTTCCTGTCCTTTCGTTGCTGTGTTTGCCATTTTTTTTTTGCTATCCCTTCCTCGCATATATTTATATATAAATTCAGAATATCAGGTAACTTCTTCCTGTTCGATCGTTTAGCATCCCTTCCGTCCTTCGGATAGTTCCTTCCGTCCTTCTTTATTTTTTGCCCTAGCAATCCTTCCATTCTCGTGTTAGCCACGTTTTTTTTTTTTTTGTTCATTCACAGTCATCTCTCTGGTTCGATACACATATATTCGTGGAATTCGAGCCAAAAGATAAATTCTGAGAGCTCCTGGATCGTCAGTCAAGAACTTTTCTCACTGTGCCATTGCCGCACCCTACCAGTTGTGTAATTATTTCACTCCTTATTACATTGGACGCAATATAAAAATATAAACACTAAATATATAAATTTAAATAAAAGTACAGATCGAAACAATCCAACATAAAACTCACGCTTTCAGGCATTCACCATTTGCCCTCACCCTCCCTCCTTTTATTTCCTTATAGCACGTTTCAATTGCGCCAATAAATGCTCTATAATAAAATGCATTATGCTCACGAAGCGGGTAGATACTTTAGCGCGTAATTGCACGGAATTCTTTCCTCGCGGAGCAACGCGAAGAAATCGAACGTTTTTCTTACGTTCCTCTCCCCCTTTCAGTTCGCAAAAAAGCGTAAAACGTCTCCAATAAGTTAAACGAGGATCGTTCCGCTTCTCCGCCGCAACAGTGCATTTATCTCTACTTCTATACACGTTTAATAATATTTTATTCAATCCTTTGATTCGCGTTCTATGGGACCACCGCGCGGCAAAGGAGCATTTGTTAATGTTATCGTTAACGTTTGATTCGTTTCGACGTTCGTTTTTGCGTCGTTTCCGAACTGAAATCTCTCGAGCGACCCCCCATTAATTGTTACTCCAAACGAATAAATAATAAGCCGCGATTTCGTATTAAATGCCATTGATTATCTTGATGCTCCTCTCTCCCCAGCAATTTACGCAGCGAACATCGGTGTCATACCGTGAAATCCAAATTAAAAGGGGTAAAGAAAAAAAAAAATATATATATATATATATATAAAACAACTACACGAAATTTTACGTGGAACAGTTTTCATACTATTAATCGACAGCGGTAGGGGAACGTGAAACGTCAAACGCAAAATCAACGTTAAAAAACTCGTTAAACTGTAAACTCTTCGCAGACGAATGCGACCAATGAATCTCTGGCATTTTAAACGCGCAACGACGCGTGCACACACGCGTCCGCCATGGAAAAAAAAAAAACGTTTTATGCAATCTGCTCGTCAAAGCGAGCGTGGCGGTCTTTATTTGCGGTCCCCGTGCCTTTTTGCGGCGTTTACGTAAAGATCGTGCACGGTTTCGAAGCTTCTCAATTAGCATGGCAGCCTTTCAGCATTTCAAGGGGGTTTACCTTGGCAGAGGAACGACGGAGCGTCCATCTTTGCGGCGGTTTCTTAATTTCGCGGCTCTCCCTAAAGGTCTTCATCGGTGGAAAAATTCTACTCTTTGTCGACAGAGGCGTTGGGAAAAAAATCTTAACCCAGATATCGTCGAAGAACTTTTCGCTTTAATTACGGAAGAGGTATAGTGTAATTCGTTTCGAAAGAAATATGTTCGCTGGATTTGGGTGGACGTGTATTGGAAACGCTTTAGGCTTGATATACCTGGTTTCCGTTAACAGGGTATAATTATTGGGGCGTTATAAATAGAACGGGATTAATTTATAGAGTATTGCCGGATAGGTTTACACAGTGAATACATCAAATTTTTCTATTCGAGTGCTGTCATGATTTTGATAGGCACTGTGTCGAATAAACGATGTTATGAATGAGAGTGTGGTTGATTTATAGAACATCGAATGGTGAAATTTGATCGACGACGTTTTAAACTGTTTCGTTAATCGTCGACACGAATGACGTTTCGACGCTACTTTGGAACACGAGATGAAACGTGTACATTGTGCAAGGATCAACGCGGTTACTGAACATAAATAAATGGTGGGGATGATTCCGTTTAAGTTATGCAGAGATTCCTGTATTAGCCGTCGGAAGATATACGAGGGCACGTGTTGGCAAAGCACCGGCGGACGTTAATATCGCCAGCGTGAAGTGGTCATTAAAACATCGTCGCCTATACCCGCAATCGTTCTTTCGACGACTTTAGATCCTTTTCCGTTTGTAACGCGAGTCATGCCTCCACCTTGCGCGCTACTTAAAAATAACTCGCCTATAACGCCTCTGGGGTGATCCAGCACGTTTAAAAGAAAATATATATAGTCTGGGTTATTGTGTCTAAGTACGGTTGACGTGTACTCTTATTCTAGTTTAGTAAATATATTCGCGGAATGATTCCGCGAAGTGGAACAAGCTTTGTAGCTCACTTTCTAAACTAAGGCATAAACAATTGATTTGCGTAGGAAAAAGGTGAATATTCCAGAGGTGAAAGATTACGTCTCTGGCGATTTATTTAACGCTAGATTTACGGAGATTTCTCATTAGGTTTCCGTTACTGAAGCAACGCTAAGTGGAGTCAATTTACTGAAATTAATTTGGAGGCTTGAACAGAAATGAATTCGAATGCATGCTTGTCTTTTTATGTAGATATAAAAGTCAGCATAAATGGTTGATAAAAGATACAAATGATTTCTGTAAAAGCTTGTAAACCTAGTGTTAAAAATCCTCGAAAAATCCTTGTATTCTCGCAGTAAATTCGCGTTTCGGTAATTATTATTTTGATCATCGTTATTTACCGAAGTGTACGAGATTGAAGCCCTTCATAATTCCCATGGAAAGTAGTTACGCTAATGGCGATGCTAATAATTTTGACACAAAGAGCATTACTAATGCGTTTCGACGTCGGTATGCTAGTTGAATACATCAGCAAGGTTTAACTGATAAATCCTACGAACGTGACACGGTATTAGGTAATCATTCAAACAATTTTCTCAAACCAATTACGTATTAATAAATTAACGAGTAATTGGAAACTGTTCAGAGGATTAATGGTGTCACGCCTAAGGCGGGATCTGCTGGATACGTCATAATCGGTTCGAACAGCGAAATAGGGAACGCGAAACGCAGTTATGCGCGTTTTTCCTGGATCCCGCATGTTTATGCTAATTCATAATTTCATGGACACATATTCGCTATAAAAAAGTAAATATCCACTTACGTGAAAAATGCACGCGCTCGTACGTAGAACGTGTACGTATGGAGGATATATGCGGGATGCGCTGATGTCATCGTCATCGTCGTAATCGTCATCGTTGTGGTCTACATCACAGTCGTCGTTATCACAGATAGCCGCTGTCGTTTTCAAAGTCATTGCAATTGTCGTCGTACATAGTTATTGTCTCTACCATCATCATCCTTCATCTTTACCGTCGTACGTCGTCGACGGTGTCATTGCTATAGGTAATCACTGTAATTTATCGACATTGTAATTGTCATTATACATCGTCTATATTATAATCATTATCTATAGACAGGGTGTCCCAGCCTAAGTGATACAGAGCTCTAACTCCAAAACTATCGGCCGAATGGAAAATTTCAAATACGGAAATTGCATGGTAAAATGGCCCTCATGTTTCAGCGAGAAGGAATTTTTGTTAACTTTGTTATTTAACCCCTTCCCGTACCATTCAGCTCGACGAAACTAGGGCCGGAAATTAATGTTTACGTTTGGCCCGACTATTTGTTTACGACCCCGGCTCCTGATATTCATGTTTGGGTCAAAATTTTTATTGGGAGTCAGACTCGTCAAAATACGGCAAGAGGTTAACGTGTTATGATGGTCAAGTTTCGTTTTTCAAATGGAACTACATACATTCCAGAATATTGGGATTCTTCCCATTTTCCTTCGTTGGGCCTAGAATCCCAAACGAGACCCTCCGTATCGATTTCAAGAACCGCATGGTGCTTACTGCATTAATGAGATCGACCGGGGCCGAACAGAGTTTTTCTCCTTGAAAACTAGCAAACTTTGAAACGTTATAGCTTGAAAACTAATAAAAATCGGGTAAATACATTAAAGCTTAATGAATTCCTCTTGAAAAGTACTATCACATGATATACAAAAGAAAATATATAGTTTCATTTGAAAAACGAAACTTGACCATCATATCTCGTTAAATAACAAAGTTAACAAAAATTCCTTCTCGCTGAAACATGAGGGCCATTTTACCATGCAATTTCCATATTTGAAATTTTCCATTCGACCGATAGTTTTGGAGTTAGAGCTCCGTATTACTTAGGCTGGGACACCTTGTATGTCTCTCAGATACCCACCCCCCTGCTTCCAGCCCATTCATATTTCTTTTGCCCGTAGTTTCGCCCGAGTAGCCCCGACCACCGGTGTAACATGATCCTCACCGATTGATACGCTTCTTTTGAGTATTTTTTTTTTCTCGGACCTCTTTCTCCTTTCACTATCTGTCCTTTTCTACGTTCGGCGCTCGACACGTGTCAAGTGTAAACACATAAACACCTCGAGTGCAATGTTTTGGGTCTCCGATTTTGCATGCCTCCATTCAGTCGTTACTGTATCTTCTAATGTTTTGCCAACAAACCTCGAGTGTAGAGAAAGACAGCGAATGAAGAAGAGGACGGAGCGACATGCGAAAATGGCGACCAACACCGGGATTATTTCGCTGAGACAATATGTAGTAAATATGTTGCGAATTACGCCGTGTTTGGTCTCATTTTAATCGGAAAAATGCCAGGAATACGATGGTAACAGTTTTACAACCAAAACGGTAATAATGAAAAAAGTTTGATCGTTGCATTAGCATTGCCTCATCGAGATATCCGATCCCGGATCATGTCACTGTCCATTTATCGTAGAGAGACTTGTGCATTTAAGGAGACTGTTGAATTATAATTGTTGTATGAGAATGAAGCCGTGACTGATTACAATCAACGTCCAGGCGAAACCCTTGAACCTAGAAAGCTGAAATTTTGCACAGAAGTTTCCTTTACGATGTATACAAGGAATAAGAAAGGATATTTCGAAATTCAAGACCTAAGGGGGTATAAAAAGGGGTTGCAACGTTGGTATTCCCCGCGGGTGAAATCGCGGGCTGGAGCTAGTCATCATACATAGCCGTAGTCGTCATTATGGGTAGTCCTTATCAGTTCCGTTAGAAAAGTCGAGATAAATGCCTGAAGCAGGCCATGTGTTTCTTCTTGGCGCGTTTCACCCTCTTGAAGGAGGTTCGACCAGGAGACTTGGTTAAAGAAGGTACGAACTGTCAAGGGTGTCCTCACGACCGTACTCTCTGGCACGTTTCAGAATTGTACTGACCCTAGCTCTGACGAGACATACGAAAATATAGTAAACATTGAAAGGCTGCACAACGCGTTATCATTAGACTGCGGATCTTTATGCATTTATGAGAAATTTGAATGTGCAAGAACCTACAAAATGTAAACAATATGCAAGAATATAAATAAGATTAAAAGTAAAGTTCATGTTATAATATTTGCAGAATAAAATACATTCCTATTTAAGTTCAATTTTTGTAGGCACGTTCGGAAAGATTTTATTTTGCATGAAGATCCGCAGTCTAGTTGTCATTAACACGCCCCATCGCCTATCTTGATCTTTATATTCTGGTCTTACAATTCCATAGCCATTGTAATCGTTATTGTACACGTCATTATCGTCACACAGCAATCACGATCATCGTCATCGTGCATATAGCTATTATTCTAATCGTCATCGTCATCGTTCTATGCACATTACTTGCACATTTTCCTCGTTACGCGTAAATATGTATATATTCCACGCGCATAAAAGATACGCGTTTTTCGTATATCGTGCACAACTATTCGCGATAATTACCAGCCCTGTGTAATAACGATGATATACATTCCAATACAATTCTGGCGCTTGATCGTATCCAAACGTCGCATAACCTTCCGCAGTTCGGTTTCGAATGGCATACCGTACACGATTCTCATCGCGAGTCTGGCCGGTCCTTCCCGATCGGTTGTTTTGATCGAACAAGTTGCAGGCGTCGCGGAACAAGCGCGAGGAACGCGACTCGCGAATCGGGAAGCGTGACTGGCGAACTTTTGGCACGGGCCACGGGTAAATGGTTTACTGGCGGCTATGCGAGAAATTACGAGGCAACGCGAGGCGATACGAGGGAACGGGAGGACGTGTCTGGGAGGGCGACGTGCTCTTGCTCGTCCTCCTCCGTTTCTCTCTTCTTCTTCGGTCACCCTCCCGACCCAACCACCTCCCACGCTCACTCACCCTCCCGCGTCGATGTGGGAGTCGCTTCAAAACTCGGTCAAAGTCTCGTCGCCGCGGCGTCTCGCTTTGGGGATTCTAAGGAAGGGTGTCGTTTCTATTTCTCTTCGTCTCAATTTCTCTCTCCTTCAACGCTTTTCTTTCTCCCCACCTCCCGCGTCATCATTTCCTTTATGCGCTCAATGTCCTTCGTTTTCTTTATTTCAGGGTGAAATTTTGAGCTGTCGGAGTTTTCTTAGTCTTGAATTGGGGGCGCCTTGAATTCGAGAGCGCCAGGGAGAGGGGTAAATCGCTCGGTACATATGTACCCAGCACTTCCGAGAAAGAAAAACCCCTTTCAAGTACGAATCTTCTGTTTTCCCTCGTGCCTTGGCAGCGGTTCGCCCGAAAAATTACGGAACTTTGCATTCCGCGGATTCTGATGTTATTGAATCTCTTCCCAAAATGAGAAGATGGCTATCAAGAGCGAGATAATCTATTCAATTCTAAACTGACACCAGAGTTTCTTAACAACGAACCCCGATTTTTTGTCCCTTCCTTCGCGTCGTTCGCGCTGCACTCCGTCGCACGCTCGAACGCGAACATACGACTTGGCAGAGCCGCGAATCGTAACCAGACGCGGAATGTCTGGCTTCTGGCCGTTCAAGTTCTCGTTTTTCGGCTCCCCCACGGTCCAGGTCAAACGGACGGCCCCGTTTCACTCCGGAAAACGCCTTATTGCCCGAAACCCCGACGTGGTATCTGGAGCGTGGAAGATTTTCGACGAGAAGCTCCGCTGCCCGCGAAGCGAAACTGTCCCCGGATTTGAGCTGCAAATTATACCCGGAGACTCGGATGGAGCGTTTCCCAAGGAACGCAGGACCCCTTCCGGTCGTTTAAGCTCGTCGATGTCAAACGTCGACGTCGTTGTCGAAAATGAGCGCCCGGGACATCGATCTATCGAGCTACCAGTCTATGGAGAACGACGCGCGGCGTCGAGGAACGGTCGTTTCGGCGAGACGCGGAAACAGTGTCTTTCAAATTCGTTCTTCGCGTGGCATTGGCTCGGTTTTATATTTCGTGGTGTAGAGGAGATCGTGGCTGAGCTATTTTCTGGAACTATTGCATCTTGGGAAAGATTGTGATAATCGAAGTTCTTAGTTTGTGAGTCTTTATTGTCGTAAGAAAGAGTTTCTTCTTACTGCATTTGTTTGGAATATTAAGTTGTCGCTTGTCTTCGTTACTATTCGGTGCTGTTTAGCAACAGAATATTATATTTCGATTGGAAATGTACCGAAAAGTCCTTCACCGCATTCCAATTCGAAGCTCCGTTGCGGAGATACGCGCAGTTAAAGTTCAGGGATGCGTTTCTCGGCGCGCGCCATTCATATCTCGATCAGCTGATCGCGCGTAGAAACTTTCGCTCCTCCTTCGTATCTCGACAACGAAGCACCGTATTTAAAAATAGAACAGGACATTTTGATTCATATTAATGAGAAGAATCGATTTCAGACGATTGAACGAACCTTGGATACCTTTTCAATCTATCCACAACTTCTTTTATTCCCTCACTCGGATTGTTCACTCAGCCAAGAATGTTTCCTGCTTCGCTTTCGAGAGCTAGCAATCATTTCGTCCTTCCATTCACCGATTACGTCGCCTATCGCCGCGTCGCGCAAGCGCGGGACGAGATAGGGTAGCGAGAAAAAGCGACCGGGAAGAAAGTTTCCGCGGTCGTTGGCCGTTCATATTTCATCGAGGGTTGCGTAGAGGGAGAGAGAGCGCCGGGGAGATAAAACGGGCCGGTTAGAAGGGGAAAAAGTTTAAAGCATCGAAGAGAGATTCGATTTATTGACTTTCGAAGTCACTCTCCCTTTTTTTCGCGGAGGTCGAGGCAGGGGAAACCCGATGGAAGCGCACCGGCGAGGAGGGGCTGGAAAAAAGCAGCTAAAAGAGTGGCGCGGCGGCACTACCACTGAAACGGCTGGAGGTAGGTCAGGATCGCGAGGAGCGAGATGGATACAAATCATAAAATTTGATTGGACCGACCTAGGCCGGCCGAATATCGGCTCTAACGGCATGTGTACGCTGTCGCGTGTGTGCGCGCGTGTGTGTACCCGATATATTGACTCACTTCGCGTATTCTCGGCGTAGTTTCCATTGACCGCGAAGGGGGAGTGAACAAGGGACAGAGAGGGAAGGGAAACTTGAAGAGAATCTGCATGGTCGGGCAACCGCGTCGATTCATTCATCCATTTTTTTTTTGTTCTCTTCTTTCGGGGGTCAGATTGACGCGAGAGTCGGATTACGCGGAAGCTTTTAAACTTCCCGCGGCGCTGTGCTTTTCGATCCTCGAACTCGCGTTCGAGTAATTTCCCCCGCGACTGAAGCGCGCCGCTATCCGAACCGCCGCTGAAACTTCGCGGCTGGATCTCGAGAACGCGATTGGAACTCTTATTTAGATGAGAGCTGGAGTCTTATTTAGATGGAAATTTCGAGGGGAGGATGAGTCAGGACGAATCGATCGACCTATGGTTGTTACAGGGTGATTCTAGAAAACGGGACTCTTCTTTAAACAGAGATGTAAGAAATGTGTCGTAAGAGTTTAAGTTATCATTTCATCGGATTCGTAATTGTTTCAAAAATGCAAGCCCCCAAAGTTTAGAGTTTTGATTAAGTTGTATGAAACTTCCACTTGGAAATAAATTCTTGGTCAGGAAGTATTAACCCTTTCCACTCGAAAGGTGACTCTCGGTCACCATTAGGTTCGGCGCAGTACATCAACCAGCAATAATGCTTGTTTAGCTTTAATTATTTTGGAACTCGAAGTGTCAAAAAAAATGACAAATCTCAAATTAGTTTAATCTAAAAGATACAAAAAGAGAGGGCCTCGAGTGCAAAGGGTTAAAGACAAATCAATTATGAACTCGTTTTAAAAACTAAAAATATATTCAACTCCTATTCCTTTCCACTAACGTAATTTTTCCTTTCTGTTTCAGGTAAGTCACGCGAACCTAACGCAAACGATTCCACGGTTAATTTCAAAAGAAATCGCCACAGGTACTTATCGTGATTACTCATCGCCGAAGCACAATGTTAAAAAGCTAACCGGTCTTCGTCAATTAAACCATTGTTCTCCTATTTGCTCGGCGGACAAAATACGGAAAAATGAAATTCCCTTTCAAAAACACGTTAATGTATTCAACGAATAAAAATTCGTTCGAATAACTGCACGGCGAAGTGAACGTAATATAAACAAATGTATCAAATTCCAATTAGTCGCCCGTGAAAGAAAAAATATGTGCGAAATGTAGAAATTATAAATTTGCCTCGTATAATTTTTAGAAGTTACCGTACCGAACGACCAGCGTTATTTGTTTCGAATACGGTGGTCCATCAACTAACAATTTTCATATTTTTGATTGTACGCCCGCGAAAAGTATTACCAATGGACTGGCTGAGGTTTCCTGGATGAAAATGAAGCCACTCGCAACCTCGTTTAAAATATATTCAATTGTGCGTTGCTGTAACCATAATTAATCCTCAAATGGCATTGTGGACTCTTTTTTACTGAAATGCGTATTCGAAGTATTTGCAGGTGATCAACTGAGGAAATTTAAGATAGTAATCGTTTATCTTTTTAGAAATAATAGATCAGTACGTTTACTATTTATTTACACTATCGATTCGTAAATATTTCCGTTAAAGGGTGATTACTTATATCGAGACACGAGGTATAAACGCATTACAAATTTCCTTCATCTTGTATTCAATTTTGGTTTCGCATGGTTTGCATCCATCCTACGTTTATGGTTGCTATTAGGGAGGCATGCTACCCTCGCATTCCATTAAACTCTCTACTTACGCATCGTATGTACACTTACGAGCGTTTCTAACTCAGCGAGGTTGCGAAAGAAGTTAAGTGATAATCATTGACAGAGTTTGGTGAAATTTAGCGCTGAGTAGGGATCAGAAGGACTACCATGCGGACGACTAGCTTCAAAAGTACCCTTGGGGCAAAGTGGTTGCGGACGCTCCGGCCCTCGAACCACGGTTTCAACTTCATCATTTTGCAAAATACAAGTTTGATTTGCGACTGGCCACCGTCAACCTTGGATGATTAAAACTGGCCGTAGGATGTATCCTCGGTTTCGAGTACATTTTAGTGTAGATCAATTTTTAAATTAAAGAGAAATAATAGGCTTGGGACTGTTAATGACTGCTTCTACGTGTTACTGTTAGATATATTCGTTTGTCCATATGTAGAGACTCTTAGCATTTAAATGGGCCAAGAAAAGTTAAAAAAATTATAAGAATTTATCTTGTCGATAGATGAATATAATATTTTGTTTTATTTTTTGCGATGGAGTTTTCTGTACAATGCAATGTACATCTGGCCTTGTAAATTTTCAATTAATCTAAACTTAACATTCGAGCCCAACGTGAAAGCTCGTTTCTTTAAATGTGTAACGTCGCGAAAATAAATATTCATCGGGGACTTCAACGAACGGCGAATCGCTTTACTGCCGACAGCCTCGTAAACCGTTATTGAACAGTTCGGTATGTACGGCCACGGCGATGGGCCACTTTAAACCGTCGGTCATCGCAAACTGATTCCAAAAATCCTAGGATAAGGTTCTCAGGTAGAATTAACAGTCTTCCCTCTCCGAAAGTGCGCCGTTTCCCGATTGCAACGCCACGAATAAGCGAATTCCGCCAATCGGCCCCGAAATATGTCCATCGTCGCTGTGTAAATCCTGTCAATGGGGAAAAACCACCGTGAACGTCACGAGGAAAGTCACGTTCCGCAAACAGAGGCATGATGGACTTTCGAACTGTAATATTTAAATTTTGGCCCGCTTTTGTTAAACTTTAGTTTTGGTCCAATTTTTGTTTTCATTTGTTCGCACTAGCGGACTAACTCCGTTGTTTTAATTCAAATTTTTGCCGAACTGACAAACCGAACTGACGCGCGCGTCAACGTAAACGTATTCAACTGCACGCACACACGCGTTTAACGTATGCAATATCGATGCTTTATTTGTTCGGTTGCATTTGTTTTAGCGGATCTTCCCCCGTGGCGAATAGCGTTTCGCGATAACAGCTGGCACACTTTTCAGAAATTAATTCGTTGATAGGCGCTCGACGAGGGGACGGTTGAATACGATACGATGATGTGCTGTTTGATAGATAACGCAATAGTGGATATTCAAAAATAAATGGGCGAGTCTAAACGAAAAATGAGGCACGGAGGTTTTACTCGTTCGATTCCTTGTTCTTGGGTATGGGGGCGAGTATGTTCATTCGTACTAATATTATAAATGAGAAAGTTTCACTGTCCGTTAATATAATTTGGAAAGGAATTGGATTGCATCCTGAGGAATAGGCTATATTTTATTTTGATAAAAATAACGTTTCAGTTCGAAATCTCAATATTCGTAAATAAAGATTCAGAAATATCGATCGAAATATTTGTGTTACGAAAGACGAAATACAATCACTGACTGGTTCGCTAAGGTTCACGTGGTTGAACCGTAAGTCGAACCCAAACGACATAAAATAAATAGTATTCCACGCGGGTGAAGCCGCGGGACACAGCTAGTATGTACTACATCGATGCTACATTTTTTGTTAATGCAATTTCTTAAAAAAACGATTCCACGAGTCCCCTTCGGTGTTTTGAAATTATTCCACTATAATAAAAAAAAAAAAAAAATAAATAAAGAATTCACCTTCACTCCCCCATATCTCTCTATAGTCATCGCCAATCATCGCGAAAGACGTAGATCTATTTTGAACGCTCGATGTTACCTATTTTCAATTAATTATTCTCTATATATAAAAAAAAAATTAAAAAAAAAATAAAAACATTGTCTGAAGAAAATTCAGGGCGCAACAGAGGGCAGTTGTAACTTTAATCTCGCTGGACCTAATGCGCGTTAAGGCTGACCATGAACATACCCGGCCCCGTGAGACGCTTATCAAGGATTGCAATTAATAGATAACGGTCTGGCGGCGAGTCAAAGGCACTTTCGCTTCGATTAGATTCTCCTCGCGTCGGCGAGACGCCGTTGCTGACCGCGAGAGCATTATACGGATTAACACCTCGGGGGCAAGAGTATGCTCGTGGAAATTGGAACAACGCTAACCCAGACCTTGGGATACGGGAAGTTCGAGAAGCTAATTCGACGTCTGGAAATCGATACATGCCGCTGATCGGGAGTATTCGAGAATAATGACGCCAATTATCGCATATACTGGTCGTCTCCGGCGGTCTGACAAGCCCCGAAACGTAACGTCGTTAGACAAGTACGAAAACGAAGGTTCGCTTGGATGGAATTGTACGTCCACGACGAAAATGAAGCTCCTCAGGGTTGTGGAAGTAAAAACGTAACTATAATAAATTATAGGATGTAAAATGTATCACTTGAGCAAAGTTGGAGTTTGGTAGTGATTAAGCGTGTGAGAAAGGAAGTTTCATTTTGGCCAGGAACATTGCTAGATCGTGTCCTTTTCTCCATTTTTTTTTTTTTTTTTTTTTTTTTTTTTTATATTTTGTATTATAGGGGTGTACATCCAATTTAGTTGTCAACTTTTGCTTCGGTTTTTGATATAATAGGTTGAGTATGAATTATGCATTTAATTTACTTCCAAAGAAGTAAAGCAGGAAACGTGCAATGGATAATATAAATTCAATCTACTAGTAAAAGTGAATAGTAAAAGAAGAAGTTGCATATTTATAATTAATGGAATTCCATCCCTGAACTTCGCATATTAACGATTTATTGAATTCTCCATTCTCCGCGATGTCTCGTATATTGATAATAACAAGAATTCTCTACCAGTGGCCCGCATTTGATACTCGACGCACATTACACTAGGCGCCACCGTGGTCGGAACGAGACCAGTGTCGCCCAGTATCCGATTCTCCCTACCGAAGACCGTCGACGTGCGACGTTCGAAGACGAAAATCGGTTACGTGGCGCCGCGACGTCGGATAACGTATCCCGGCGCGCAGTTTTCCCGAACGAAAATCGGGGAACCTTGAATTAAATCGCGATGGTTGTAGGAACCGAAGCGTTATCGAGAGGCTCGTCGCGGCGACTCCGGGCTCCGTGGTCTGATGTCTCAGCAAGTCTCGGGTGAGTACGGCTCACGCTTCATTTGAATTACATGAAAATCGAGCACGCTTCTTAAGGGTCGATTAAAGAGCGAGAGAGATCAGGACGATCGATCGCCACCGTACAGATTCGTGGCAAGATTATCGCGCCTCGACCACGAGGAGTTGTTGCTTCTCGAAAGTGTTGGAAGTGGAGGCAGCAGAGGAGCGATGCCGAGACAAGGGGGCTCGTTCGGCTCCTTTTGTCTACGGTCGAGAGGAAAAGAGAGAGGATACCGTGACGAGCCCGAAGAGCCAAACGACGCAGATTATTCCCGGCACGACGAAGATCGCGATACACACGATGGATTAGCTGGTAGCTACCGGAGCTTCTAAACGAGGACGAACCGAGAATCGATTACGCGGATAACAGCGTCGTCGAAATAGCTTCGGCCAGGGAAAAATAGACGCGGCCGTACGTCGTGTGCTACAAAGACGCTAAGGACGTTCGTCCAACACCTAGTTTGTTTATTTACCTGGATTACTTTTGCTTGGAGGCATTCGTTGATTCACACTTGGTCAAGATTGAAGTTCCTTCAATTTATAAATTTACTTCGCCCAGATGCTCTGTAATTGCATGGCTCTGGAGCTACCATGGGCCTCTGAGAGTTACGACGACGTTGATCTATGGCAAGAAGGACTATCTTTGTACGATTTGTACGATTTCTCAAACTTATCTTAATCACAGTATGTTGAAGTGTTAATGAAGTTAGATTTGAAGAAAAATAAATAACATTAAGAGGCGGGCTCTTTTGGCTTAGCAATCTAGCACGTTGTTAACATAATTGTCCGTATGGCCAGCTCACTAAAAATATTTCAAAAGGGCATTAATTCATTTCGACACCTAAAAATCGAAGGTTTCAGAGCCTGAAACGTCTGATCGCATAAGTAGGAATATCGATAACCCTTAAACTTGGTGCCAAGCTACTCGCAGGGTTCAATTACCCATTCAAGGTATTCAGAGAGGGCCGAAGGGTTATCGAACGTGTTCGGTTTTCGATCCTGACCCAAACCTAGGCGCAGTGTTCAATTGTTTCTTGGGAGCATTCTCAAGAAACACGTAGGTAGACGTAGAAGTGAGCCAATAATGATTTCGGGGCGGGTTTCCTAATTATGCTACGCCTACAAACCCAAAGCGTTTAGTTTGCGCGTAGGCTTCGAAGGGTCGCTGCACAAAAGGCCCTTTGTTCGAGGAAACTGACCTGTAAACCTCAGTCATTTTCCGCTGAGCGAGAGTTTACGACGCCTCGACTCCCATTGAGAGCAGCCAGAATACTTTCCACGGAAGGTTGGCTGGTATTTTTCATCCGTACTCGGAGTCCTCGGTGAAGTCGAATAAAATGGAACGCGTGCCTTTTGAACAATGTGTGCCTAAATCGGAGCTCGACCTCGCAGGAGTCCAGACGTGTGTTTCGAAATATTAACCCTTTGCACTCGAGGACTTATTTTTCGGTATCTATCAGCAACTCGAGATGTTTCTTAGCATTCTATTGCCATGAAATCTGAACTTAGTCAGGTTATCTTTATCGACACCTCGGGTTCCAAAGAATTTAACCCTTTGCACTCGAGGGATTTTTCTATGGTATCAAATCCAGTGCATTCTTATAATAAATTTCTGTGAAACCAAAAACTCTACTCCGAAGAAAAACATCTACGAACGTTCATAACTCGATGTATTATTATTTCAATTAATAATTAGTTGTATTCTGATGTAAGTGAATTTGAAATTGTACGTTTACAAGATCACTTTTAAATTACATATGTCGCCCTAGAGGCGTCATTCGAGCGCAAAGGGTTAAACCTAAAGAAACATTAGATATTGTAGATTTGCTGCGTGAAACCTAATGGTGACTGAGAGTCACCTCTCGAGTGCAAAGGGTTAACATCCGTCAAAGGTATCTTCGCGTCCTAGACTTTTAATCGGTCAGCTGATCAATTATAAAATTGGCACACGATCCGGATCGTGTTCGTGCGTTGGCTACCAGCTTTACAACGTACGCTCTGATTTTTCTTGAGAGAATGCCGCATATGCGGGACATTTTATATTTTATGGCCGCTTAAATGAAATATCGATTGTAGGTGGGTCTTGCATGTGTGACACGGTAGTAGCGAGTTATCTTGTTTGGTGTATTCTGTTTTTAACCATTTGACCATTGGACCGATAGTAGTACATCGTCCGGACTTTCTACCTTCCTGTTTACTATGGCCCGAGCAATCGGGAGATAACGTGTAGGTCAAGGGGTTAAGTAGGGAGGTGCGGTATTTAAAGAGAGGAAAAGTACTTTGATTCTAGGAAAGACACGTTTTCCAAGGTGTTAATTTACCTAGAAGATTTACCTGGAAGATTTACCTGGACAAGTTTGCAGTTCACAGAAATTTCGTATTACTGAATATATCGATTAACCCCTTGCCCTACGATTTACTCTTAGAACCACGTGTCCCATAAACAAGTATTAAGGTCCCTCGTGCACGTTCATACGTATCGGACTCGTGCTTTTCATGTTCAACTCGAATTCCTTGTCACGTACATTGTCTCATATTACTAAAGCAGGACTTCTTAAACTATGATCCTATATACATAATATTTAATTTCATCTTTAATATTCTCTTTTCGTTGTTATTGCAAAAAAATGCAGTTTTGATGACAAATAAGGGTATGTAATTTTTGTAACCATAATAAATACAATTTTACAACTTTTTCAGCAATTTTCAATTTCACGTTCATACATATCGTTACCTAATCAATAAATCATCGGAAAATATTCACATAACTTTATTTTATATCTTTTAAATTGCGAAAAAGATCGCAATCATAAACGGGGTCGCGAATGAAAAAAAGTTTAAGAAGCCCTGGACTAAAGGGTTAAAACGAGATTCCGTCAAGGCTATCGTGAGTGAAAGTTCGCCCCGAAAAATGGCCAACTTTGTCGCGTAAAAACAGTGGCTTCTGCACATCTGGTACCGAGTTCCCGCGGCGGCGATTAAATCGTGGAAAAAGATGTCAGGAGGTTGAGGGGGAAGGGGTAACACTCGAATGATCGGAAAAGTTGGAACCAGGTTTCAGGAGCGCGAAGGGCGAAAAGAAAACAAACATCTCGAGGAAGAAGTGGCCGAAGAAGAAGATACGCCGGCGAGAAGAGGAGGTCGGACGAATTGGCAAGCGCCGGGATCGATTTTGGTCGAAGGTCGAACGACCTTCGGCAAAACGGAGAACGAGGGGGGATTCCCCTGAGTGGAATCGACGTATCGCCTTAGGACGCGCCGTAGTTCCGAGTTTCCAGTTATAAATTACAGGGTAGACGACCGAGTTCCACCGTTTCTTCTCCGGTCTGACGTCGGGCGGCGTGTCTCTTTCCCGCCTCGCTCAGACGACGTCTACCGCTCCTTTTTCACTCGCCCCCTGTTTCCCTTCTTTTTTCGTCCCTTTTGCTCGCCTAACTGGCTCGCAGGAGAGCGGTATACTCTCTCGCGTATCGAAGACGAGCGTTCCGAACCACGTGTGGTCCCCATTCATAAAATCCTCGGAGCCGTAGCACGTGCACTCGAACCCCCCGAAGGACACCGCTTTTAAAACACTGACCCCTCCTAGCTCCTCGTTCATCGTTCGCGCCCCTTTCGTACCCTCGACGACCGGGGGCAAGGTGAAGCGTCCTGTCGAAGGGGCAAACAGTGCGGTTGAACACCTGTGGGGGACTGGGCCCGATTTAAAAAACACACAGGAGGTGCGAGATTCAGAGCGATTTAAATTCCTTTGGATGCGATTCATATTTTGTCAGGCTTTGTATTCCGTAAGGGGTGGGTAGGTTGATTTAGAATTGATCTTCGAAGATGAGTGTTCAAGTTTCTTGCTTTACATGGTGATTTGTTTTTAATGGTCTGTAACTTGGAAATCAAAGTATTTGTATTTACTAGAATGATATGTGAACTTCATCACAGATTTCTTAGCATGGGTCGTGGAGTTCCTGAAGCGAGCCTCAAGACCTCAGAATATTAAGTAATAATTAATAACTTGGTGGTTTTAATGGTAATTGTAACTTGGAGATCAAAGTATTTTTATTTACTAGAATGATGTGTGACTTCATCACAGATTTCCTACCATAGACTAAGTTTAAAGTAAGTAAATGTTTTTAAATTATAGAGCATGGCGATCAAACATTTTCCCAGACGCATCAGATCCCTCCTATTATAGACTATAGAGTTCCTGAAGCGAGCCTCAAGGCCTCCGAATATTAAACAATAATTAATAACTTTCTCCTGGCTACCTGTGAAGCCTAATATAACTTCTTCTACCACAAAATCTAGGGTACTTATCTTTTCCCACAGCTTTCTCTATTCTTCAAATAGACCAAACCAAATCCAAATGATCAGTAAAAACAATTACAAATTTCCCGGCGGCAAATCTCCAATTTCCCCAAAAACACTTTTAGCTCATCTTATTCAATGTTTTTCTCACAGATTCTCGTTTTACAGCCGAGTGACTCGTTCCTACGCAGAATAAAATATTCATGGTGCCACGCAGGAATCGGCGGGTCCATTCGTCCTCGACTCGAACGCCACAGGAGCGAGTCACTCCAAGTTTGGAGACGCCCGCCGCGGGCCAGCTTTCGGGTTATTATTTCACTCGTAAATTTTTATCGCGCGCGCAGGACTCCATTTTTACGACAGCCATTACGTCGTTGCCGCGTAAGGTTGCGCCAGCGAATTCCCTCCACGGCGTCGCTCGTTTCTCTTTTTCTCTGCTCGAAGGTCTCGGGAGCGAACAAAGGCCTAGGATCGCTCTCTATCCGTGATCACGGGCTACGATAGGGATCCAGCGATCGATTGTCGTTCGAAGACTTTCGTTGGGTTCGTGTCGGTCGGTGCTTAGGCGATGTCTTCTTCGGTTGATGGGTCAAATTCTGTTTTGAACTACTTCAAGGTTCGTTGGGGTGATGTAGACGAATTTGACTTGATTTTTTTTATATTTTGTTCATGTATGTCATGTATGTCATCATTCAGGTATGTTTGTGCTTGGAGAGGAATGTTCGAAAGTGGAGGGAAACCCTGTGTTTAGGTAATTAGTGATTATTAGACTGCGGATCTTTACGCATTTATAGAAAATTTGAATGTGCAAGAAACTGCAAAATGCAAACGATATGCAAGAATATAAAAAAGATTGAAAGTAAAGTTCATGTTATACTATTTGCAGAATAAAATAAATTCCTATTTAGGTTCAATTTTTATAGGGACGTTCGCAAATATTTTATTTTGCATTAAGATCCGCAGTCTAGTGATTATTATTTGATATACGTTTCAATCTTTGGTTAAAGGAGACACCAGAACGCACTCTGGCTGGCAATTTTTGATACCTAAATGGCTGTGTAGACATTTTTTAGATTGTTACTATTTGAAGGTGGTGTCTTGGAGAAGTCGTGTAAAAATTCACAGAAAAACAAATTCAGTTTTCGATACATAATCGTGATTCGAGAGCACAGGTCTTTGTCGATTTTTATGGACAGAATACTTTATCAATATTTTGATGTACAAGATGCATCATGCAGTGGTCGACCAATCGCAGAACGATGGGATGAAATCATGCAAATGGTTGAGAAGCGCCACTAAATTTTTCGATTAACCAATACGACATTCTTCGTCTTCCCGTAATTGTACTATCCACGTGCGAGGAAAATACTACTTAGGAGGGTCTTCTGAGGACCTTAAACTGCGAGAAAATTCATCGAAATAATTTTTTATTCAAATGCTAGACTGGAATTCTCCCTCGACAAAGCTTGCCACGATTTTTTTCGAACACCCAATATTTGTGTATAAAAAAGGCCTAAACTAAAGATTGAAACCTATATAATAATATCTGCCTCGTGAATGAACCCTAACTCCCCTAATGGCCACGAGTAAGTCCTCAGACTCCACCGAAATGAACTGTACCATTATCGCATCATTCCAATAGAGGACACCGTGAAATTCTCGCGGAAGGGGGGATAACAGTTGTAAAAAAACCGTCGAATTTGATCCGTTTGTCGGTTCTGGCGTCGATCAGAGTACTGAACCGCAACGCCCACGCAGTATCAGTCCTCGTTAACGGGTGCTCGCTTTTCCCTCTATCTCTTCGCTCTCGAATCGTGGCTCGCGCTTCCAGCCAGCCGGCGTTCCACCAAAGAGATTGTCCCCGAGAGGGCCAGCCTCTCGAGCGTCTTCGTCTCTTTTATTTCATTTCTTTTTTTCCTCTCGCCTGTTCCGCCGATTCGTCGTCGTCCCGCGGCCCTCTGGGAGAAGACGGTCCTCGCTCTCGCTGCGAAATCGCCCGTGAAACGAGTCCTCCGGCAGCCGCGAGGAAGGTTTCCTGCGGTCTACGACGGTGGTCCACCGTCCGCCGGAAGAAAAACCGCGAGGACGTCCAAGAATCGTTCTGCGACGCCGAATTCTAAGCTTCTCGTCGAGCGTGGCGGAATTTAGATGCATGGGGATCTTTGAGCGCGTTCGGAGGAAACGGATAAGTCCCACGGAGAATTTTGTACGATTCTCTGTCGGTGATTCTAGAAGGGAAGAATGTGAAGCTTTGTTTTCTGGAAAGATTGATAGGGGGGGGTTATGATTTCGTGTGGAGAGTTTCGGGAACTTGGGGGGTTGATTCAGGCTTGATTTTGGGTTCCTTTCTTAATTGTTGATTGTGGATCATAATTGGTTCGATTATTGTAGATGCCTTGCTTAGATTGTGGTTTGAAGAAGAACACTGAGAATTTTTGGTGAATTGTTAGGAGAAAGTGTGACGACTCGTTCCTCCTACTCTCAGGGCTACTCTATACCCCCCATTCATATTCTTCCATCATGTTAAACTATCCGTGATGTGTTTACCTCTAAACGACGCCAGATTTTCATTTAAATATTATTCAAACGTGGTACCATCTTCCACGACCTGCTCAGAAGTCGCATCCTTCCATTCTTCCTTTGCTATCTGGGGGGCCCTCTGGTAGGGCTTCCACGGAACGTCTGAAACCGTGCGCGATCCTCGAATTCGAGGGATCGATCTCCGGATCCCGGGTTTCCTCTTCTTTTCGCTGCGTCGCGGCAGGAAATCGTCGGTTTTTTCCGCAAACAATGAAATAGTTTGCCCGGAAGCTGGTCCTCGAGGGCGAGAGGGCGGGCGGTGAAAAAAGGAAAAAGGGTGGAGGGACGGAGAGGGCGGTCAGGGAAGAGAGAATGAGCGGAACTCGGCGGGTCGGGGGTGGGAGCGAAAGAGCAGTGGTTTTTCGTTATCGACATTTTCCACGGCGCGTCAAGGTGTGCGTGATCGTACGTGCGTGAGCTTCTCTCGTTGCCCCCTTTAGCAAGCGTGTGCAAACCGCCATGCTGATGTTGGTGGCTCGTGAACGTGTACCCCACGTTGGTGTACCACGTCCGTGTGTACGTGTTCCGTGTACGTGTATCGCGTGTACGCGGCCTCGAACGCGTGGTTGTGGGTGGTCCCCGGTCGGCGTCTGTGTGCGCGAAAATTCCCACCGGTGTGCGTGACGTACGTGTGGGTCGGGCATACGGGGGCGGACGTGTGTGTGTGTAGAGTTTTCTGGAGGTTTCCCCTAGCAACGAGCCAGCAGCACCAGCACCAGCACCAGCCACAGCCCGGCTTAGGGGTAGCTACGAACCCCGCGCGAGACCTCGCTTCTCTGTTCCTCCGCCTAGCCCAACGTTCTCTTTCCGCCTCTGTTCTCGATTTACCCGCGTCACACGAATCCGTGCGCGCACGGGAAAATCGAAACTCCCAGAAGACGGACCACCGCGTACCCTCCTCCCCTCCAGGCCCCCGTCGATCGATATTTTCGTGGAAAGGTCGAAAGGACCTGGCAACTTTCGGCGAACACCACCCCTCCAACCTCGAAGATCGGCACGAGTCGCCGCTGAAGACGGACCGCGAACGCGATATCGTGCAATCCGCCTCTGTTCTGCGATTTTCGACTCATGGTCGATGGAGTTGCTTGCTTTGGTTCTGTTTTCGATGGTTGCTGGAGGTGGGAGGCGAGAGGGTGGTATTCGAGGGGATATAGGTTTAATGTTTTTACAAGGGATGATTTTGTGGTTGTGGTCTGGACTTTTTCGGGCATGTGTCGAATGGTAGACCATTGGTAGGCTGGGATATTTGAGGAAAAAGGGGCTTATGTATAGTGTTGCTGCTGTAGGGGTGAGAGGAGTAAATTATTGATGAGGAGTATAGAATTTTAGGTGAACCCTAAGTGGTAGTGGCTCGAAGCAAAACGTAATGTATCATAATTCAAGGATCTTGGGTCAGGTTGCGAGACACCCTCATTCACCTTTCGTGCACCCTCCAGTTCTACCGAATCATCTTCAAGATCTTCAAGATCAAAAATTTCAAGGAATCAATTCAGTCAAGTATTGTTTACGAGTAAGACCGCGATGAAATACAAACGAATTTTTCTTATACTCTCATTTTCTCGCATTAAAATCCCATCCCTCTAAAAAAATCCAGATCTACTCCGTGGTTATACTTACAAACATCTATTATACTTCCACGAAATTCTCAGTAGAAATCTAAATTACCTCGAAGATCGAGTCTAAATGAGTATGGGTGATCTAAAATATCGATGACTCGCATGTTATTAAAGCTGAATCGCTATCCTTAATTTTAGATGGATCGATAGCCTTCAGATCTACGCGATGCAAGGATCGATGATCCAAGATTGGTTCGCGGACGACTCCTCATTGGTTCGTCGGATAAAAATCGCGGCGAACTACTGGCCTGTAGACGAGGACGAAAGGGGTAGGATGCTAGATTTTATTTTGAAACATTCCTGTGCTGGGCACAGAGCGAAAAGCTCGAAGCTCCAGTTTCACAAGGAAAACGCGTAACACAATCCTCGAAGCTTTGGCGAAGGGCAGCGTTTGTTGCACTGCTGCCGTTATTTCACCTTTCTTGCCAACAAATTCCGTGCTACGCGATACGTTCCAATCGATAGCCCTTCCAAATCCACGATTTTAATGTTCGAAAGATCGATAGCGCTCGATATAGTATACGATAACCAGATTTGGGATCGATTCGTGGGGCAGACCGTGGCGAAACTCCTAACCGGATTCGAATTTCGAATAACAAAAGAAAGACGCACGACTGGTCGTTCGCAACTCGTTGAGTGTAAAACAGAGTATGAACTACAGAGTGACGGAATCTTCCATTCTAACCAGAACGAAGTACATCGACCGATTCGTTCTTAATTCCTCAGGGAATTTTCAACTCAAACAAGCCCTTCGAAATTTGATCAGGAAGTACAGATCACTTGTATTCAGCAAGCAAAGCTGAGATGCAGCATTCTCACGAATTACTCCGTCTATCGAAAGCAATTTAAAGGATCCAAGAGTCAAAAATAAAAGAAACCGAGCCACGAGTTCGATAACTTGAGTAATAATTTTAAAAAAATGTTGCTCAGGGGGTGGGGTGGTTCGTTCCGGTAAAATTTTGCCCGTCTCCGCCCTCGAAAAGCAGCTCGAAGCTTTCCCTAGAAGGGAGGAGGAAGGTCGAAGGGAAGAGGGGTGACGAGAGAGACGGACAGGGCGAGAGAGATGGATAGAATCTCTCCATTCCCTTGCCTCGCACCACCCCCAAGCCACCCACCCGCCCCCCCTCGCCCCCTCGTCGACGGCCCTAGTCGTTTCCAGCAAGTACTTCTATGTACCAACCATCTCCTACACGCTACCCTTATATACCTCGTATATTTACCTTGGTGGCATATACGCGTACCTGTGCATGTACCATCGGGGCCCGCGACACATAGGTCCGAGCGGCACATAAAAAGTACATAGGGTAGGTATATCTCCGGCTGAAAATTATTCCGAGTATTTTCGAATTAGCGTGCAGAAACGAGCAGCGCTGCGCTGAAACATTGGGAAAGAGGGAGATCGGGGTGAGTGGGTGTGGATGGTGGTGGTGGGAGCGAAAAAAGAAAAAAGAAAGAAAAAAAAAGAAATATAAAAAGGCCGGGTACGAAATGTTTTCACCGATGTCGGGCAATCGTTTCTTCGTGCCGGCGCCTGAACCGCGTGCAAATTCGACTGGGGAGACTTCGTTTTCCCTGACTTCTTCTCTTTCGAACCGGAAACTCGCCAGTCGACTCGTCGGAAAACACGATTCGCGCGATTCCAGATCGCCGATCCCGAGAATCGATTTCTCGGGAAGAGTGGCGATTTTATTACGGACTTGGACGACGGGTCGCGAATTGTTTACTTGGGTTTCAGGATGTACACGTGTTAACTTGAAATTGATATGATTTGTGAAAGGGGACAGTTTTTTAGCGACGATTGACGATGTCGATGGTTGGATAATTGGTACGGTATCTGAATAAGTGGGAAGTGTCTATATGTAGATGGGATTAATTAGAAAGTTCTGACGTTTTTGCAACAAGAAAAAAACTGTTAGGGAGACTGTAGCACTTTTCAACTGAGACGAATTGATCTCGAGTGTTGGGAATGGTCAGCTCTACAACCGAGCGATTGCTGTTGGAACTTCTTTGTGGGAGATTGCTACTCTGCGGAGACGAGAAGTTGGATAGCAGATCTGGTTGGTAATGGTATTATCTCCTAGAGTATAAAATTCGATAAAGAATTATAATATAATGTAGACTTCTATACTGTGATTAATTAGATCAGTGCTTCGCAATCTTTTATCTTTCACGGCACACCACAAGTAAAAGTTTGTAAGTACATAAATTAAAATAATACGTACGTGTTTTTATTAAGTAAAAAGCACAATAAAATAGCTCTATGTGTGTAGATATTTACTTTTATTTTAGTTTTATACATATAAACCAGTTTGAATTGTACACCAACACAAGAATAAAAATGTATAATTACAGAACACGTAAAACAATGCCCTCTATAAACTTAAATATAAAGTTTGTTGTTTGGTATTTACTTATGCCCATTTAATGGAAGTTAATTAACAAAAGTGCGTCGTCAATCAGATACAAAGGTGCTGACGCTTAAGCATACATATAATGTATGGTAACTACATATTTCTGTTTTGTGTATAATTTAAACTCAGATAAATTACATATTGGCAGAAAATTAGAGGAGTATATGACTTAGAAAAATTTAAACTAACGTGGTGATTAAAAAGTTTTTTTATTCTCGAGAAAATCATCGCGGAACATTAGCGTGCCGCGGCACAACGGTTGCGGAGCTCTGAAGTAGATTATTCCGTTACCGATCAGACCAGCTATTTAGCTTTGTATCTCCGCACAGCCCACGGTTTCTTAACCTCGACAAATAGGACGATCGTCCTTAAAGCCTCTGTAAGTAAAACACGTACTTTTTCAACACAAATAAACGAGGTACCTATACTAAAGTAATTATGAGACTAAACTTGCCCTCCCTTCGAGTATCCCATTTAACCAAGTACAACAGTAGAACCTAAAAGTTACTCTAAATTTTAAAGCATCAAAATCCATCGGCATAAAGAGTACATCCTAAATGAAGTCCTAGAAAAAGTGACCCCAACACCTCAAAAAAATTCACAACCTGATCCCAAGCAGTTCCCTTACGAACCTCGCACGTCCTTTCGTCGCCGAGAAGTCGAGGCTTCGTCAGAGGCACGAGGTTGCACCATCCTGATAACTGTCTCGTATCCAGGGACAAGTTATTTCGCAGTGGTCCACCCGCAGCTATCCCCTTAACCTCCTGTATCGTCTCGCCCCGGCTACGATAGAAGAAACCCGTGCGTAGGCGTGACAAAGGTGACTCTTACTTCCCACCGAGGGAGAAGAGAAAAAAAAAAGATAGAGAGAGAAGAACAAAAATTCGTGCCTCTGTGCCGCGGCAATTACAGAGACCGATCTTCCGAGGCTTTCAAGCTGGGACAAAGGACTGGCAAAAAAAACCGGTTCTCGCATGGGTTCGCCGAGTTTTCCGAGCGAACGCGAAGGACAATATAAAAAGATGTGTCCAAAGAGAATACCGCCGACGGTACGTACAGTCGGTGGTAAGAAGTCGCTTTTCTTCTTTCAGTTCGTGTTGGGAGATGTGTCTTGACGCACAGAGACTCCTTGACGATAATCGATTCATTAGGAAAGCCCTAATGGAAGTCGCGATGGCGTGGAAATTATGTTTCAGTGATTCAGGATGTTCTCCTGTAAATTGAGCTCTGTACGCCTGTGGAGATGAGAGATTTTTTTTATTTGTGGGTAAGGGAAGGCATTAAGTTTCCACAAACGGTATGCTTTAGATCAAAATGATATGGTACTAGAATCAACTGTTTCCCCAATGTTCTTTAAATAGGCCCGTGGGAGTGTGCGTTATGACGTAGAAATGAGATAAAATCAATAATTTCATTTATATATATATATATATATATTTTTTGGAATTTAATATTATTCCCGTAATTTGAAATACCTTTCGTTTCGAAATACGAGATAACAGCGATGTACGGAATAACATTTTCGAGGTTCCACCGCGGAGAGGATGAAAATACAGATATAACGCCACACCTGCTTACGATAGGGCAGGTCTATCATTATTCATCGGTATTATTACCGGTACGTAATACACGACACTTATTCTTTTACGACCCATTTCTACTATGTAATTTTTCTACACTTTGTGTACATTGTATTCATTTGTGTATACACCTATCCGTAATGATACGTTTACATATATAACGTTTGTACGAATACAGCGGCTACGTTTTAACTTCTCGCGGCAAACGCGTGCGTAGGTGTTAATAAATAATTTGTATGGGCTGAACACCAAATGCGTGTGACACTGAATGTGTATTTTTTTTCCCCTTTTAATTTTCAACTTACTTTCAAGTATCCAACGAGTATTGCACTTTTCTTTTTTTTAATATCTTTTAATACAGAACGCCGAAAGTTAATATCACAAAAAGGTCCAAAAAGAGAAATCGATTTCGACGTAAAAATAAAATGTCCTTCCATTTAAAAAGAAGAATGCAATTGCATTTTGGATGTGCATCGATGCAATTTTGAAAAATTGGGGTCGCTGAAGGTAAATCGATTCTTTTCGTCGTTTTGGGTGTAAAAGCGCGGGGATAAGTGTCCAAAAGAAAGATCGCTAGCAAACACAGTGACTTAAAAAAAGAAAGATACTCCTTAAAATACCTCGAGTATGAATTTCTCGAATCTCAATCCGTCGGTACTTTTATAACCGGCTACTTTTATGTACCGGAAACCCCAAAAAAGAATTGACCCACCTAAAAAGAAAACACGTCGTTCAATTTTCTCCAAAAAGTGCATCGCATCGCGGATGCATCGTTGCACTTCGGCAAAAGGCCACGGGAAGGATGGAACCTCGTTATACCATCGAGCCCTTCCCTTTGCAATTCTTTTTCCACCATTTTCTCCGAGTAAATAAGGGGGTACCGTTTAAATTGCGTGACGCATACTGTACCATTTCGAGGCACCTGCAACACGCGTACGCAAAGATGGGCTAGAAGTAATTCCACGCCCTTCTTCCGTCGATTCACTCTACATTAATGTCGGAATAATGGCGATACGACGTGGATATATAAAAAAAAAAAAAACATAATAATAATAAAAAGAAAAATGCGTCGCAGCGAAGTTCCACGTCGAGACGTCCCGACGTCCCCCTTTAATGCATCCGAACGACTGTTTTTCAGGGCGCGCTGCACCGTGAGTACTCGACGCGTCGATAGCACTAGGAACGAGTGCATCCCATGGTGTTCTCACGTACTTACGTATACGCGCGTCCTACGAAGCCACTTTTATCGCGGCTTTCTTTCCTCGTCGGTCGCGAAAACGGCTCGCGTTCCGAGAGTTCGTCGGTTACGCTCGAAAATGAATCCATCGGAAGCGATATCTGGTGTCGAGCGTCTTATCGGACGGCGTCTGATAGCGACAGCATCTCACCAGAAACAGGATGGCTGATGAATTTATGCCGGGACCCCAGAAACTCTCCGCTATGGCGGGTAACGTTATTTAGGTAAATATTAGGGATAGACTGAGGATGTTTAGGCAAGTTCGTATTTTTATACACACTGATGAAGAACAGAGACTTGATTTATTATTCATGTTTTACGTACAGTCAGTCCCATAGGTGTTCGTACTTTTCATGTTTCTTGAAGGAATTTGTCTGATTTGAATTAAGTTTGATGTGTCCAAACAAATGTTTCATTACGCATACATGAATACGTGTATGTATTTATGATGGAGAATTTATGGGGGAACATCAAGCCTATCGTTTAATTCAAATCAATTTCTTTAATGGATATAGAATGTATGAATACTTGACTGACTATATATATATATATAATATATTCGTCATTAATATATATTTGTATATCCGTGTATATTTTTATTAAGTATTTGGAATATATATATATAAATATTAATTAATATATATAAATATTAATATTAATATATAAATATTATACATATACATACATATATATATTTGTATATCCATGTATATTTTTATTAAGTATTTGGAATTGCCTTGGATGCACGAACATCCGCAGTTTAATTACGAATAACGAACAAAGAAGAAGGCATCTTGATCGAATTTTTTTTTAATATTACTTCTATTCCAATCAAAAGAAAGAAATTTCCAACCACCGTTTAGACCTTCTCGAGTAAATCAAACTTCTAACTACACCCGTAACTCAAGTCGATCGTTTTCGCGAAACCATACACGTTCTCCACGTTAATGATTCCGCGTTTCATAAACTAATGAAAAGTGTACACCGATGCACGAAATATAAAACTCATTTAAATCACTGTTTAAACAAACGGCCACAAGTATTCACTTAATTGATTTCGTCATTAATTAACTGGAACAAAAGCGGATCACTTTTCATTTCGCGTTTCGACGATGTAGTCTAATTAAGAACTCTCGATATCGCGGTACAGTTTATATTCGAAACACGGCTGACGTATAATTCACTTAGGTTCACGGGAAAGGTGTAAATAGAAATTAAAAACCATTACTGCACGCTGGACCTCGAAAAAATATAACGAAATGTTGTAATAATTCTACGTGCGGTTGTTTGCGGAGGTTGCTTTTCTTCTTACTCAATTAGAGTCTATCTGTGAATCTCATTCCTATTATTTTATGTTCTCTACGGATAATAACAATTTTGTATTGTGTGGCTTATACACTCTCGTTACTCGTATTACCTGTAGTAAATGTACTAAATGTGAAATATATTATCTTCTTCTGTTCTGTACAGATAATAGCATTGTTGTGTTGGTAACTCGCGTTATTCATGTTACTTGTAGTAAACCGATTAAACGCATAATATACCTTCTTCGATTGTCTTGCATGGGTAATAATAATAATTTAATTATCCGTACAAATGTCGGTATTACTACAGTACTGTTTAATCCATTCATTATTTATATGTATATGACATACAATATACATACTTCTTACACAAAATATATTAAAATTCTGGATGCAATATGGAGTTCGTAGAGTTGCAAAAAAATATATAAAATATCAATCATAAAACACACGTTACACTGCAGAGAAGATAAGACAAATAAATTCTTTATCGAACCTGTAAAAATAGGATTTTCCATTAACATCCGCAGAGTACAAGTAGTGTACCGTAGGTATTATCGCAATTCTTATACACTGCGTACACACGTATTTCTGTGTTTTCCTACATCTTCCCCATCATTTTGTCGCATACATTTCCAATCAGCAATCACGAGAGGTGCCTGTAGAGGCAAATGAAATTCAGGCGTGGTCCACGTGGCAAAAGGCATTGAGAATCACTGTTTCAGACAAGGTCCGGGCAACGTCGCGCACAATAGCTCCGCGGTGTATTTAGAAAATCGGAAGGGAAACAATGCCGCGGCGTTCAAAGGGGACAATGCTAAGAACGAACGCGGGAAAACCGATAAAATCTCGCGCGTACTCTGAATAACATCATCATCGATACACGTTGAAGAGCTTTTCTCGCGGGAGAGAACAGCGAAAAAAACGTTCCCACTCGGGGGCACTTTGCATTAAAAATCAATCGAATCAGCGGGGAACGTTATTGCGAGGCATTGTTGCGAACGTTTTTCGACGAGCACTCACGAAACGAGCGTTCGAGGAAGACATCTTCCTGTCGGGGCAGCGCTGTGTTTCGTTCAGCGGGATTAAATAATCGCAAACGAGCGATTTCGACGCGTCGAGACAAGGAGTAAATCGAGTCCAGCCTTTCCGAATGTTTTCATTCAATCGTGAAGCCTCTGGTCGAGATCTGTCCGAGATACTTTACGTAACTGTCTCCCGAAGAGGTTTTCTTCCGCTGTTCTGTTCGCGACAGTGGCACGATTCTTTTCACGAGGAGGGCTACGAATAGTCTCGGGAAGATTGCATCTGCTGTACGTTTATTCGTGTATCTATTTAATTTAATTCTCGTTCGTGATTGGGTGTGCAACACGACAAGCTTCAGCTGGTAGAGGATCCTCAGGTGGGGGTGAAATTCTGCTTGGCACTCGGAACATTTGATTAGTGTTCGAGGAAAATATTTGTCTTCGGAAGAAGGCTCGAGTCGTGCCATGATAGGTCTATGAATTTGTTTAAATAACTCCTATCTTACCCTGCATGCGAATATATAAAATTCCATTTAGCAAAATTAAATGTCCCCCACTCAAAGAAACATAATGTACACCATACAATTTGCCACTTTTTACCAAACAATTTCTGTCTTTCTCTACATTCAAATATATAAGCTTCTATTTAAACAAAATTAAATCTCCTCTATCCATAGAAAAATAATTTACACCACATAATTTACCATATTTCACTAAACAACTTTTATATGTTATTTTCTGTAGATCTTCGTCCCCCTATAAGAATTCCAGCCTTTCCATTTCAAACACCCTGTGGAATCCTAGTACTTCAACGCATATGTGTTATCGTTAGCTGGAAAAGTATTAATTTTCAGGCCTTGTATAAACGCACCAACCTTTAACAATCTTATTATACCAGATAGTAACCAGTCTCGTGTTCCCAGTATTTAACTTGGTAGCAACATTCGTTGTTATACAAGTTTGTTTTTCCACGTGCATCCGCCATGTTCTTTTAATAGAAAGTTTCCCTACAGCCTCCGACATGGAAGCTATGCAAAATTTAAGCTGTAGCTTGTTGCACCCCTCGGTGTTTGCAGACCTCATTGTTCCGAGTAACCCGAACCTGAAAGATTACTCGTGGTTTTATCTGGCCGTTTCTGTGAACAAAATAATCATTCACGGGGCCTGCCATCGTGTCCGTGAACTATCGTTATCTATCGACTAATTATCCGAGAAAATGCGAGGAAGCTGGGAACAAAGGCGAGCCGGAAGTTTTCGTTCCAATTTCGTTGAGAAAACTTCGGGTATACGTGGTTGGGAGTCAAGAATCTGTTATACGTGCTCATTCGTCGTGTGAAGCTGAAGATTGAGTTGCAGATAAATGCATTTTTGTACGTGAGAATTGAATTTTTATAATATTAATAAGTTGGGTGTGAATTTTATGCATTTATGATGTAAAATAATATAATAGACACATGCCAAACAGAATCAAAAGGTCTGTGCACTTCTAGGAAATTAAGTAATAACATTGTTATATTAATTGTGGTATGTATCCAACATTATGTATACTTTTTGTGTATTTCTCACGTTATTGTACGTCGTAAATTCATAAAATCCGCAATCTAAGTAGTATGTCTCCGTGAAATCATTTCTAAAAGGTCTGATTATTGAATATCTAAATTTCATGCAATATCTGCAGGTTCGAAGTTCAAGGTTACGCAACTTTTCCTAGGAGATATATTTTAATGAACCCGCAAAAGATAACCATGGGAAAAAAGAGAAATTAATTCCACTCGACAGAAAGTATTAGAGGGGATGGGGGACTAATTATGACAGTGATTATCGAGTTGCACGTGACGCTATTATCCCAGCTGGCACTTAAACCCATTATTTTATATACCGAACGCATCATTTTCCTCGGTCATTAATTACTAAACTGCGGACAGTTACTCAAAATCGTATTTTCACGTATACAGAAGTAGAATTGAAACTTGAATCTTATCTTTGAAATGGTGTATTTATCGCAGACATTTATCGAGAATTTTAACGTGTCTTGCATAAGAAAGATGAATATAAAGGTGTAATAAAAGAAAGAGTTGAATTAGAACGCGACTGCTACCTATACAAAATTATAATTAACCCTTTGCATTCGAGACCTTTCTTTCTTTTGTATCTACCAGCAGCTCGAGATGCTTTCTTGGCATTCTACGTTCTGTATTGCCACGAATGCTAAGTTTCAATTGACTTCGAAGATTTTATAGACACTTCTAGTTCCAAAGAAATTGAACCTAAAGAAACATTATTGCTCGTAGATTTGCTACGTGAAACCTAGCGATGTCTGAGACTCACCTTTCGAGTGCAAAGGGTTGATAAAAGTAATAATTATTATTACTATACGTTTAGTGATTTCGTGAATGATTTAGTGAATTCTTGTATAGAATTGCACGTTTGAGTTCCGTGGCCACGTTTCGCGACGTTCGAATAAGAAGAAGACCGTACGCGCACAATATCGACCACGTGGCTGAGGAATCGATTCCAATAGGAGACGTCGATTCGATCGAGCTTCCGCAAACGTCGAAAGATTGTCGAAGGTCGTACGGTACCGGCTTTGCTGGAAGGGGTGATTTATCGCGAGCGAGAGAGCCTCGATAAAACGCCGGGCGCAACGTTTTTCCTAGGACGCGGCGTGCACTATTAATAGACCCGACTCGACATAATAGTCGAGCCGTGCGTAGTCTATAATTTAAACCGAGAGGAGAGCTTTAAAATCCTCGAAGAGGCCCGCGTACGCCAAGAATGGTAGTGCACCGAGGCTTTTTCGACCTCGATTATAGTAATCGCGGCATTTAGATGCTCCGAGTTATTACAACATATCGGTATTACCCCCGGTGTATTCCCATCCCTTCGTTTCCCTTTTCCACCCACGCGAATCGTCCCCTGACTCGCGAGGTGAACGACGCGAGAAACGCGAAATCAAAGAACGGGGTTCGAATCACGCCCGGGGGACCGAAATTATTCTCAACAGGTAGACCAAAAAGGAAGTCATTCTTTGCTTCTTTGATTACTTCGCGGAAGGAGGTAGCAAACATCCCCGATACGTGGCTATTGTGGAGGTGAACTAATCCAGAGCAGTTTTTTTTTTTAACGATTGGGGAATTTATTTTGACCCTTTCAAAGATTGTATACGGAGGTGTTTTTGGAAAGAGCGGCTAGATTTTTTTTTTGGTTCGAAGATACGTGAGATTGAAACAGGAACGATTCGAGCATTTGTTGAAGAGACAATTTTTAATATTTGGTTCGGTATGGTGCAGCAACTGTGTCTACCGCACTTGCACTTGTTTCGTATACCAGGGTTTGAATGTATGGTTAGAAATAAAGATATGCACGTTAAAGTGAGTATATATGCACATAATTATTGTACATTACGTACGATTTGTGTGCGCATTTGGTATGCACTCATTTCGTTATACTAGGGTTTGGATGCGTGGTTAGAAATAAAAGTATGCTCGTTGAAGTGCTTACACACATAATCATTATATACATTATGTGCAATTTTTGATATGTACATGAAATCGGTTGCACATGCATACGCACACAGTCGGTTGGAAAAAGCTTGTGCATACTTCCTCCCTTGAATTACACAAAAAAAAAAAATAAATAAGCCACGTACTATATCACCCAACGAGGGTCGGCAAGGGTTCAGCGCGCTTCGACTTTCGATGAAAAATCACTGACAAACCAAACAAGCCCGCTAAATTTTATTTATGCCGATTAAGCAATACGGTCGAATAATTTTCGCCGGTCCGAGCCAATTCCTCTGTAAAACTGCCGAATATTAGTATAAATGTCGCTCGAGGGGGGTGCGTGCGCGCGGCTACGCAAATATTGATTTCATATTTTGCCCCCTGTTGGCGGGGCCTTCGACACAAACGGATCAGTCGGGGAGCGGGGGGGGGGGTCTGTAATTTTCAATTTTGACGGAAACAACGCGACCGGCTGCATTATACGCGGCTCCGTGCGAACCGCGCCGGATTGTTTGTATTTAGTCTCGAGCGTAATATGTATTTACACCATGGGGCAGAGGGGTTCCATTACGCGCCCGTCGAATCGCTGGCGAAACACTCGATCCAGTGTTTGGTTAAAGGGGCAGTTTCTTCCTTGAGTATACAAAAAGAAAAAAGAAAAAGAATTGTTTTTTCCACAAGAGGGCCAATAAATTGTCCAGCGTTTTGACCACGCATCAAAGCAATCCTCAGGAAGGAAAAAATTATACTGTTGTAGTACGTCAATAAAATTTGGTTCGTTCCATACCCCTCAAAGAAATTACATATTGTCAGTTGGCATATTTATATACTCATGTACTTAAATTTCAACTCTGCATGCCATGTAGTATTCATGCTCCCACTCATACCTACAGACAAAAATTACCCTCAATCAAATGATATACCCTACACAGTAAAAGACAGATTACATACTGTCGTTCAATGTATATCACTGATTATACAGGGTGTCCCGTAACTGGTAGTACGAGCGAGTAGAGGGTGATTCTACGCGAAAAATTGAATCGAAATTGTACAATAAAATTTGTTCATATAACGCTCTATTTTTGACAAAAATTAGTTTGAAAATATGTCGAGTACATGTGTACTTGATTATTGGAAAATGTTTCTCTTCTAATTCGAAGAAATTTAATTTTTCAACAAGATGGAATATCAAGCTATAGTGGAGAAGTAAGATGCAATTTAAATGAAAATTATCACTAACGGATCGGCTGCGATGACGATATACTTCGCCCGCCACGATCTCCGGATCTATCACATTTAGATTTTTATTTGTGAAGTCATGTTAAGTTGATTGGGTACAGTGATGACATATCGAGCGCTGAACAATCAAAACAAAAAATGATTACAGCATTTGAACGATTAAAATTGCACAACGAAACATTAGGAAACGTTCGATGCAATTTAATAAGGAGAGCACAGTTACTTCGGCAAATTTTCAAACTTATTTTTTTTTCTCGAAATTAAAGCGTCATATGAAAAAATTTTATTCCACATTTTCGATTCAATTTTTTACGTAGAATCACACCATACTCGCTTGTATCGCCAGTTACGGGACACTCTGTATATTCGTGTCTTTAAATTTGAACTTTGTATGCATCGTAATTTTTACCTTAAAAATTCCCTAAAATTGGGGCTGTTTTCGGGGTGGTTGAGGGTAGTTGGACGCCTTAAAATCGAGCAAGCGTGGCTGGTGTCGAGTAACGCGGCCTTTAGGCCTCTATCCGCCGGGCGAACCGAACCGATGACTGTAAATCCAATTACAGTCGCATCTATTCTCGCTCTCTTGCTCTCGCGCGGATTCGATCCGCGTCACGACGCTCGACGCCGAACCACGGACCGGCAGCCTCGTTATTTCGAGTCTCGAGTCGTCCAAAGACAAGCTTACGACGTTCTCGACGAATTTTTTTAGCCTTTCTTCGTTTAAATTCTTCGGGGAAGGCGTCACCTTCGCGAGGGAACAATTGGACATTTTTTTTTTTTTTTCGGTCGAATAATAGTTTGAACCTTGAGAAATAGTATTGGATACATCCCACTGAAGGAATCTCGGTAAACGTGGTTGGTGTAGATACACCACAGTGCGATAGTTTTCCAGATTTATACTTCAATGAGCACAGACAAAGATTTGAATTTTAAATGAAAATATGTTTCATTTTCTAAAGAATGTAACGTGTTTTTTGTTGTGCATTTTTCCTTTTGTGCGCATCCTCGTACACTTCCTCGTGTATCCATTTACCATAATTGCGTGAATATTTGTAGTCTAATCGCTACGGTTGTCGTGTATTTCTGTATTAAAAATTTCCTTTTATCTCAGATAAAGAAAGAAATGTTCATCTCTCGGAGTCAAATGTCCTGAAATAAAAAAAAATATATATATATATATATATATATATACGCCTTCGAATTACCAAACGAAGTATTAAACAAAGGGCAACTAACAACAGAACTGTTGCATAGACCATGGCAAACAAATTGGTGAGAATGTCCTGCGCATCGCAAAAGCAATAAGTCGACTCGCTGAGCCAAGATTCCTCGCGTACCAGCTAATTGCTTTAACCAATTAAGCAATCCAGTCGGAGGATTCCTTCTCTGCCAAATACTCGTAAGCACAATTGCTGTCGCCTGAAATCCATTTACGTTGAGGCCGCTCGAAACCTGTTTCGACAACCTGATGCAAGATCGGCCAACGTCAAAGGTCACAAAAAAGCATCTCGGCGTTAATCATCGTCGTTCCCAGGCAGAGGATGAAGAAAAAAAGCGTCAGAGAACGCAGCTGATATTCCACGCTAAAAAATTGTCAAATGACGGAACGGACTCGTCGATTCGATCGAATCGACCGCTCGGTGTACAAGTTCGAAGAAAGGAAAAGGAAGGTGGGTCGTGACTGGCTGCGAACGATGCCGCCGGCAGAAATTATTCCGTCCAAGTGTTTTCGATTCCGCCAGCGTGGAGCTATTTAATCGATCGAGAGCACACAGCTGATCGTAATGGTTTCACTTGCCAGAGAAGTTTATACGAGCACTCTGGAGTTCGTAATGACCGCAAACCCCTCTCTCGCGACTCGTATCCGCTGAGAATACACTTTCGGAACCGGCGACGATTTGCTTTAACCCTCCCGGCGTATCTCTGCGAATATCGACGACGATGATAACGGTAAAGTTGATTTCGTTATATCCAGATTTCTAAAAACTTATGTTTTGGACATCGGAGGTCGAGAAACCCGCCCCATAAGGGCGCTCATATATCCTATATAGATTAACATAGGATTGTCAAAATTGACAGAAGTTTTACTCCAAACGTAAACTTTTGATGCGCATACAAAATATTCAGATCGAACGTGTAGTGTCCTCGAAAAAAATTTTCAAATATTCCTACATCTTAGAACGACTGCGCAACTACAAAAAAAAAAAAAAATATGTCGATAAGTCCGTCACTGATATCGCGCGCGAAAAGTGATCGAAACCGAGAATAGACGGGTGTCCATTGTTATGTTTAATCGAGAGTACGGTCCATGATCGGTCGTAATTCGCTCGGAACGATTCTGGACACACGATTCGGCTTTGGCGTGCCGCAAAGCTCATCGGGTCTCATAATTAGATGAAAGATGGAGCGAGAGAGGAGGTGTCCAAGCGAGATCGAGACCGACGGGAGAGGAAACGAAAGGGGTGGATAATACAGAGAACAATCATAATTGGCGCGTGCTTATGGGGTGCACAATCAATTAAATGGAGTGCGCGCGGGCTTGCGCGCTTCGATGACGGCCCCGGTTGATTACGATTTTCCGCTGTTTCTCACCCTTTCTCCTTCGCCGTGTTCCCTCATTTGTTTATTATCACTTCTTTGAGTTAAATAACGGGCAGCAAGGCTACGCTTCGCAGCTATCCGAGGACACGGTGTCCTCTCTTAACGCTCAGATGACGAGCGTCAGCCGTCAACGCGATCCTTCCTTTGACCTGCGGCGAACAAGACTCGATAGTGTTCAATCGCTCATTGAATACTAATTAGCGAGATTCACTTTTAGTCGGGGGTGTCTTTGTCGCGACGAATATCCGCGCATAATGGGAATAGACGGGGACGATCGCGTCACGGTGCTTCTCGGTGCAACATGTTGACAGGTTGGCTGGGACATCGCCGGGTTTGGATCGAAAAATTATTAAAAGGACAGCGTGCTTGAGAAAGAAGGCTTTGAGATGCGTATGACGTGATTGGCAGTGAAAAATATAGAGCAGAGGCATGATGGCGATAGTGTATGTGGAATACACGAACTTCTAAAAAGCTTTGAAGTCCTTAGAAAAAGGTGTCCAAGGTTTGTCGAGGGAGAAATCCAATCTAGCATTTAAATAAAAAACTATTTCGATGAATTTTCTTAAAGTTTAAAATCTTCAGAAGACGTTCCTAAGTATTATTTTCCTCGCACGTGGATAGTACAACTATGGAAGGATGAAGAATGTAATATTGGGTATTCGAAAAAGTTCGTGGCGTTTCCAACCATTTGCATCTTTGGCACCAAAAATTTTGATAGAGCATTTTGTCCGTAAAAACCACAAATTTGTTCACAATGCTGCGTAGTATTCTCGCCTTGATCAAGCGACAAAACACCACGAACTTTTTCGAATGTCCATTATAATCTAGATCTGAAGTATTACTTTGATTTAATACTTAGTACTTAAAAATTGACAAAGTGAAGACCTGTGCTCTCGAAGCACCATAATGCATCAAAAACTGAATCCTTTTGGCTATGAATTTTTATATGACTTCTCAAAGACACCACCTTCAAATAGTAAAAATCTGAAAAATGTCTACACAGCCATTTAGGTATCAAAAATTGCCAACCAGAGTGCTTATTTTCTAGAACTTTTAAAATAACAAGGGATCACTATGATATTTATGATACTATGTGAAGAATTCAACTAAGATCGGATCCAACTGAATATTAGGTGAAAAATCTTTAGAGTTTCTTCTGAAAAAAAATTACTAAACTAATAAAATACGAATTTTCCTCTTTTCTTCCACTTTCTCCTCATTTACTGGCGTTTAAAATTCTTTTCCCAACTCTTCCCCACTTCGTATCGATCGAGTCTCCTCTCGATATCGAAATTCGATAGTTCGAGGTAGTCGCGGATGCGTTTCGATCGCGAGCACCCGCGACGGGAGGCCTTTGGTGCCCCGTCGCCCGTTGAAATCACATTTTAACCGACTTCCCTCTCATCGTGTCGCGAAGTTTTAACGAAAGAAGGGGGGCGAGAAAAAGAGGGAAACGTCCGAGGGTAAGTTGGAAGCCAATCTTTCTCGCGGCGTAACGTCTCCATCCACTTGCCTCGCCTATTCAGGCAACGAAGAAACGCGGCTGCGGAATAAGAAAGCGCAATTGGTCGCAACGAAATTTACCGCTGGAGGAAACTGAATCGCCGCGAACGCCTGAAGCTGCAGAAACGGCAATCGCGTATGAAAGGAAAATGTTCCTTTCGACTTCTCTTTAAAATACGCGAATCAGCGAGTTTGTAATTACCGTGCGCCTCGGCTAGAGGTGGTTTTCCTAATTTGCTCATATGCGAAAGCAGGTATTATATTCAATAGAAACTGAAGTCGAGTACCAAGATTTTCGGTACAAAGTGTACTTTACTTTTTTCAATCGTGACTTTATATAATTTTTGGATCGCACGGATAAAAGTATAAGTCGAAGTGTAGAAGTTCTCGATTAATTTCAGTTCGCAACATTTGAAAAGGGCCACGCGTTATCCTTCGAATGAAATTCTTCTTACGAGGTTGTTGAAAATTCCGTGCTCTCGCATATCAACGATGAAGAAGGACACGTCTCAAACCCACTTTCATTCACGGAAGAGTAATCGTAATTGACGTAACTGTATATAATTATAGTTATCGTTCTCAGTGAAGATTAACGATTCACAAGGTGCTTTGTGGCTTTGTAAGCGACTCGACATTAGTCCCCGCCGGGTCGGGGTATTAATACCCTGACAAGACCGACGAATAAGTTAATGAACATTCGAAACGTGTTGAAATTACCTGTTGCTGGTCGACGAGCGAAGATATCCCCCGCGGCTTCATTTCTGCAAATAAAAGAAAAACAGGGTTAACAAGATTTGCGCCAGTTGCGAGATCGGGTCAGGTTTCGACGAGTTTGAATGCATTTTCAGTATCGGAACCCGCGAATGGAAATTAAATAAATTGAGCGGTAAATTGAGTTTTCCTTTGTGGAGTAACTGTGCAAACTAAATAAAGCAATTTTTCCATACGTCTTTAACCAGAAACCATTCATAATTGTAAGCTTTTATACAAATTATTATGCGTGAAAATTGATTTTGTCCCTTTACTTTCATTATTGATATTTCTTGATTAAATAGGAACATTTACCTGCCAGTCTGTTGAGTTAAATAATAATGAAACGCACGGATTGCTTCAATGTTTAGTTTACCAACTGTTTGTGCTCTCTTGAAATCAGGAAGGTTGAAAGTTACACGATTCTTTTTATAAATAAACTAGCTGTGCCTCGCGAATACTATTTATTTTATGTCGTTCGCATTCGACCACGTGTTCCTTCGTGAATCAGCAGGTGACTGTCTTTTGTTTTCCCTAACTCAAATGTTTCAATCGGATATTTCCGATAGCCGTGGCCTACGATTTCACTCGCGTGAAATAGTAACGTTGCAACCCCTTTTTACCCCTTTACGGGTTGAATTTCGTAATATTATTTCTTATTCCTTGTAAACATCATAAAGGAAACCTCTGTGCAAAATTTCACCTTTCTAGGTTTAAGGGTTTACCCTGGACGTTGCTTGTAATCGGTCAGAGCTTCATTCTTATGTATGTACATGATTTTGCGAGAGAAAAATGAATCGAAAATGAGTAATAGAGTTTTTTAATTTGAGCTTTGAATTTTGAGAAAATTGGTCTTGAATCTCCTTGGAGCACGTGTACGACTTGATCAGCGTGTCTGACCACTACTCACAATTTCTACTTATGTTGCTAATTTATGTTGCTTCTGTTATGCTAGTGTCCGTTTCAATTAGTTGTAATCATTTAAAAAATTGCAATTTGCGTAGAAGAGGTATGGTACATTAGACGATGCCAGAATTAGTAGTACTGGCCAGTCGTGGTCAGACATGGTCAGCCAAACCTTTCGATTTATTTTTACGAAGACGAAGCTTCCTATGAAAAAATATCATTCTTCATTTTCGATTCATTTTCAAGCAAAGAATCATCCCCTGTTGATGGTGTTATATTTAAGACTAGCTGTGCATATAGATTGTAGTTTACCTTAGAAAGATACAAAATTAATTGCCGACACTATGATACACCTACTTCAGTAATTCACGTAAACATAACCAAGATGTCCTTGCGAAATAAACGTCAAGAAATAAAAAATTGTCCAAAAAAGATACTTCGAACCCCCACATATAAGACATTATGTTCTTCCATATTTTATCTATGTCGTATTTGTACCTTCCATAAGCTTGTGTCTCGTTTAGACTAGTCGTTGCAGCATCGTTCGATCTAGAAACACTCTGATGAATGTTTTATCTCGCGTATTAAAAATGTGTACGATCCAAACTAAGTCATAGATCCATGGCATTTGGCATCGCCGGCTAAATTGTCGTGTGACAGAAAGTCAATAGTGTACGCCTAGCTATGGCGAACGTTTTGGTATTGGAAGGCCGTGTGTCGCCTCTTGGATTCTATATAAGACGGTACATTTCATTTTTACACGCAGCCAATTTGGTCACGCTTGTAAGCACATACTGTAAATAGGCCCCTTTCACGTAAAAAATAATATATTATATATTCATTTTTCCCCTTTGTTATTGACACGATCGCGACTCATTTCTGCTCTACATTTTTTTTTTTTTTTAAATACGTCGTCAGTGTCCATATACAGATGAACATTACCATAGGTGTCACAGCCACCGTCATACATCGGTGTACAAATGTTTGGCTAGGGCTGACAGACCGATGCTAACATTATAATTGTTTTTTTACCATTTGCTCATAAAACGAAAGCAATATCGTTTATCACCGTTCGAAAGCTCGCTCGCTAGAGTCGCTATATCGATTTTACGTCCGAAATTTTCACTCTGGTCGACACGTTATTTTCGTTCGGGATTTCGTCGCGATGTCGCATCGGAAATATCGGTTAATGAGTGAACGAATAAATATTTCAACGCTCCGTCCAATGAACGTCGCGAATAATCGGGGTTCGATTCATTCGCCATCTACTACCAGGAATCCAATTTTCTCAATCTTTCGCTGAGACTAACGTGCATGGATGACTCGATCTATCGTACTGACGATGTATTTCTCGTTTCAGGTCGTACCCGTCACCTGTGCAAAACGGAAGATCGAATGGGACCATGAATTGCTCCGGCTCTCAAGGTGAGACATTTCGATTGTCCCGTTTCGTCGAAACGCTCAGGCGCGGAAACGTCGCGGGCAGCGACGAGGAACGGAATCTCGCAATAAATGAGGATTAATTAGCACGATGAAAAATTCAGGGGAAACGTTTCGCGTATTAAATTAGCGTTTGCATTCAATTTATTAGCAGAATTCACTTTTAAAGATCGGCCGTGCGTCGACGCCCCTCCGCTCCGACCCCTCTCCCGTCCTTGTACCGCAGACGCTATGTTAATAATTTCTCACAGTCGAACGTCGACAACGCATGGAAAATAATAACGACGATATTTCACACAGAGGAAAATTATCGGTACGATGAAAAAAAAAAAGGCTACCCCGTGTCCTTTGACAATCCAATATACCGCTATTACGCGTACAAAGGTTATAACAAATCAAATATCATTTTAATTTTGTATATTGTAGCTTGAAAATGCGACTCGGATGCAGCCACCACCAAACGCGCGCCCGACCCCCTCCTGTCGCCCCCGCTATTGAACGCTCGAGCGCGACTTATGCGTTTGGCATCGCGAAAAACCGAGAGAGCACGCTTATCCGGGAACGCTCAGTTTCAGATTCGAATACGTCTGTCCAACGTTTTTCGATGGAATTACATCCGGAGAAACGAATTTCCCCGGGAAGATAAACGCGCAAATTCGAGGGACACGGCGTTAGGTGTTGGTCTCGGAATTTTGTTCTGGACGTTGTTCGCTATCGAGTCTAGGGGGCCGGTCCATCGAGGATTTTATTTTTCTGCCACTTGTTGGTGGAAACGAAACGAGACGTATTTCTTTAATAAGCGGAAGTAGGACTTTGCAATGGTACATCAGTTTTTTCTGGGCGTTAAATTTTTTTGAGGGGAGAGAGAAATTTTTGTTCGCATGGTTCGAGTTACTTTGGAAAGATTGCAATTGTACGGGTGAATTCGTATAATTATGGCAACATAGCTGAATTTGGACAACTATGGTAGTATTAATATGGGTACATTTCGAGATGAATAAGAATCGGCATGCTATTATTTATAGTGAACGTTTCGACCTTTGGCGTACGTCGTATCTATCAATTCCCACGTGACACCACTGAATGTGACCCCTTATTATTACTTTTATCTTTGCTTTCTGATGAAACTGCTCGTACGAAAATTTCTATGAAGGCTACAATTCTTATCAAATTACATAAAGAAATTACATGAAGTTACATAAAGTAGTATATGAACAGTTGCCTAACTTCCAGTGCTACGTAAAGCTCTGCAAGCTATCAAATGAAACACAGTAACAAAAATAAAACCTGAAGCTTCACAATGACACGTAACAAAGTAAACAAAAGCCTCCAAGCTTTACAAATGTAACATAATGCATCAAAAAATGCTCCTTCATAACAATAAAAAAAAAAATATTAGAAAATAACGGTGCACTTCGATATTTAATTTCGACGAGCGGTTTAAAAGCAACCAGGAAGCAAATTTCGTTGTTGTGAAGGCAGCTTAATACTGACCCCCTGGTAGTATGGTTAAAAAATGGAATTACTGGACGGTCACGCGACCGGTAGCGAAAGTGCGAACAATAATGCGATAACGTCCAGAAAGATTTCGCGCATCGTCAGGGTCAAAGGACGCGTAAAAAATGTTCGAGAAGAATCGAGATTTTGCGCGGAACGCCAGTCGACCAGTCGGCTGTATTTTCCTCGGGGCTCATTGAACGGTTTCACGCATCGTTTGGCCAGCGGTTTGAACCTGCCCGCCGGTACCCAAATTTTCGACGAATTCCCAGACGAACGATTAACCCGTATTCACTGGGCACACAAATTTTTGACGTTCGCATCGCGGATCTGAGAATCCGGCGAAGAAACAGGTATTAAAAAAGTGGGTGTTCCCGCTTCAATTAATTTTTGCTAAATTGCAGCGAAAGGATTTAGTTAAGGAGGGAAACTATATGCGTCGAAATGAAAGCTTCAACAATTTTTTGTTTGGTAAATAATTGGCTTAATAAAAGATCTGTTTGTTGGAGTTTATTATATGTATAACATTGGATAATAGAGAAATAATTTTTATTTAAATTTTTCTTGAAAGAAAATGGCCATACTGGAGCCATTAGAAATTATTTAACGCCAGCAAACAGATCTTTCTATTAAGTGAACTGTTTGTCCAAACAAAATTTGGTTCGAGAAGCTACGATTTCCACGCGTTTAAAGCGTCCAAAGCAAGTAATTCGAAAAATAACGCCGCGTCCCATGGGTGAAATCGACCAGCTTTGTAATTTCAGATCAAAGACCGATACATCGTATCGTATTACGGATGGTCATCGTATTTGCTGAAAATGTGTCGATAATTGAGACGTTTACCTACCGCGTGGAAAGGAAATCCTGAGCCAAACATTAATAATATATTTACCCCCCAGCGCGATAGCCGTGGAAATGGAAACGGAATAAGGGAAACACGAGAGAAAAGTAATCGCGAACCGAAAAAGGGTGCGGATTGCCGCGCTCGATTTTCCTACGGGTGTGCACAGCCACTTTTATTCAAAGCAGTGAGATATATGCGCGTTTCGCACTTGCGAAAAAGTTGACTCACCGTGTAAAAATATACCTCGAGCGATAAGCCCGTTGGAAAAATAACGCGTCGCTTCCCCCAGCCGACGGCTTCGATATTAAAAATATATTCTACCTGTAAAATAGTAGAAACGCAGGGAGGACCAAGGACAGTGTCCGGCAATTTGTTCGGGACGCATCGAGATTTTAATAGCCACTCGCGATGACTGAATGGTGCTACTGATTTTGCCTGTTGGAGAGCTACAGAGGCGAACGCATAGGAATGCGTTCTACCCTTTCGTTTCTACTGCTGTCGCGTAGCTATATATTCGGGATTGTTAAATATTAATTAATACTGTCATTCGTGAAATATTTCGAGTGGATTCGACAAAGGCAGGTCTCGTCTTGAACGATTTCAAACTATCAAATTATGTATATATTTCAAACACTATTTATTTATTATATCTATTTATTTTTAACCGACTTCGAAAAGGAGGAGGTTACTCAATTCGACATGTACATTTATTTATTTTTTATTTTTTTATATAAATGAAATACTATATATATATTTCAAACACTCGCTCAAAATAAGCAAATATTATTCTTGCCTGCACGGACTTTGAATAATTTGTTAATCTGGAATGATTCAGAACCAATGTTCTTATTTACGAAGCCGTTTACGAGCCCCAAATGTTCTTCTCGATTTTAGAAGTATTTCATTCGGGGATATTCCTGAAAACGAAAGACGAAGGATACTTCTCAGCCGTCGTTCCCGGCTATCACACTTTAATTCGGTGTTATCTGAAATTTATTTCAGCTCCCCCGAAGCAACGCGAAACACGTAACTGTCGGGAATCCTTTTGCGAGCGCTGTATCTGGTAGGACTATTGACTTTGCTCGTATATTCGAGATGCCCGTGTACTCGAGATCTCGTCGGCGTCCCGCGATATCTGATACGACTCAAGCAGACCGGGTAAAATCAGACATGGCCACTACATGAGACGTCTAATCATAATATTTGTACATCTCATAATTGTACATTAATAATTATTATATTTATTCAGACTTTACAATTCTCGCACGACAGCAAAGTCAACGGATTCATGTAATATTATAGATATACTAATATATAAGTATTCGTGCCCTCAATGTCTATCGATGTTTTCAGATTCATTTTTCATTTTAAATATATGTACACGTGTAATATATACATATATATATATTTATGTCCGTTGAAGAAGTTTGTCTAAATTAAATGACAAGTTTGATGTTTTTAAATAAATGTT
>NW_026534337.1:8601786-8621108 GCF_026225885.1 Hylaeus anthracinus | reverse complement strand
AGTTTGTCTAAATTAAATGACAAGTTTGATGTTTTTAAATAAATGTTTCATTATAACTATATATATATATAATGTAACATTTATTTAAAAACATCAAACTTGTCATTTAATTTAGACAAACTTCTTCAACGGACATAAAAGGTACGAATACTTATGTGACTGGCTAAAAAATTTAACAAAATGTGACACTTTTTGAGAAAGATCCTATGGCCTGGCTTGTTTCTCCATGCTATCATCGCCAGATGAAGGAATCTTATCTACGATATAAAAAGTAAAAATGTCTGGACAGTAGTATTCAATTATTTACAATTATGAAAATACAGTGGGGGGATCGGAAACGTCACAATTATATAACATTCATCTGGGTGATGTCGGTATTCGACAGTACACGGTCTACTCGCGTTACCAGATACCGTTCGATATCCGTTCTCTAGTGTCTGAGTATCTCAAATAGCCTATCAGGATACACCGTATCCACAAAATTGTCTTCCTGGGTATCTCGTTGGCACGTGAATATTACGAGGTTGATAGCCTCGGCGAAAGTGATGGCCCAATTATCGACACACGTTTTTTTTCCGCTCTTTAAATCGAAGGCTTATTACCGAAATTGTAATTTATTATACATTTTTATTATCTCACGTCCATCACTCATCAGGCATTCTTCACGCAATTATAACGAACTGTACGAGTAGTATAAATAATATCTTCTGATTTTTAAATCACGAAATCATAGTTTACTTTACCTTTTATTTCGAATCATTTCACGTAAATCATTTCAAGTAAATATCTTTACTTAACTTTTTATTTCGAATCACTTCACCTGTATATTCAGACAGGTATACTCCACGAAATAATAATTCATCATTCGTGCAGCGTAAATATCTTTTCCTTTCTAAATTACAAAATTATAGTTTACTTTACGTTCCAACAATCTCAACTGCACATTCAAGCAGGAATACTTGGCCCCAAGTGTTCCTAAGATTATATATTACCTTTCCATCCCTACCTCGAACCCCTCCAACCTACCTACAACGATGCAAAGTACGTCGCGTAAATTCGAGATAAAAGAAACAAAAATGAAAGTAAGGATAGACGCAGCGCGTATAAAGAGTTATTGCTCCCGCTTTAATATTAACCGTAAATCAAAATCGTCGACGATCGGGTTAACGAGATTGGATCCACCACGGGCTTTTTTCCCTTTATCCCTCGGTGGAAATTGACAAAGGTTGATATCTGGGTTGCTAACACGTTGCCTTTTTCTGCGCAGGGGTGATGGTGAAGCAGGAAACGCGGGATGACGGATACGAGACAAGTCCTGATCGCGAGATGAGGAGCACCGGTGGTGACAGCAGTCAGCAGTACCACACGCCGCTGACACCGCACACACCGCACACACCACACACGCCGCACACGCCCCTCACGCCGATATCGGCGACAGCGCATCAACCCCAACAACCTGGCTCGACCGCTTCCACCCTCGGACAGGTGAGTTTTTCCCTATTTCCGTACAGGAGGGAATCATTAGGTCATCCGATATGCAACGCGACTATTTTCGAACGCTCCTCCGACGTTTCGAAGCGCGAACGAACAACTTTCTATCAACGACTAATCGATTGCATTAGACGGTGCCAGACGAGCGAAACGATCGGGCAGGAGGTATTTTTGCATTGGTCCTGGAGGGTTGCTCGACTTCCACGGCGGAAATTGTGGAAATGTTTAGAACTTGGGGAATGTTTTAGATTTTTTAGGTGGGTGGGAATTCTGAGGCTGAGGAGGAAAATGCGAGGGTTGATTACAATCTGAACGCATCTGTGGTTTACGTTTAGAAATTGTCATATGAATTCTTTATCTAGGGACTCGTTTAGAAACAGTCTGAAACTTAGATGAGGATTTTCTGCATCGGTGTATAATAACACGTTGACTGAGATTAATATTATTGAACATTTCTACCGGAATTCACTTTTGTAGGGATAATAAAATAATTCCATCAAAATTCATTTTTCGAATTAAGGTGTAACCTGAAAAAAGGCCTAACTTTGATAGTTAATTTTGAGAGTATCGCAAAAAGAACTTGATCTCTTTTTACAGGGTTTATTTAACGCGTGTTGAAGTACAAAACAAAATTGTTGTATTATAATTTTAGTACAAAATGATAGCGACAAAGCGAGTCGTCAAAATTGACTTTTTTTTTTTAAATGCCTTCAAGAGAGGACGGTTTGCTCGTTGTGTATAACATTTGGAAACAAAAAACCAACAAATTTTATAATACATATACTGTTGTCTACAGAAGTACGTAGCGGTTTTTTTTTTATTTAATGTACACTTTCGTTTTTATTAACAATTTAGTATTTATTTCTTGACCAAAAAATGGGTTCGTGTGCTATTTCTACAATATCTGATTTAAAAAGAAAACCCTACATACTTCTATAGTCAATAGTGTATAGATTATACAAATTTTTAGTTGTGTGTTCCAGATTTTATACACAACAAGAAAACCATCCGTGAAGGCATTTAAAAAAAGAGCCAATTTGGAAGACTCGCTTTGTCGCTGTCATTTTGTACTAAAATTATAATACAACAATATTTGTTTATACTTCAATATGTGTTAAATAAACCCTGTAAAAAGAAATCATATTTTTTTTGCGATACTCTCAAAATCAATTACCAAAGTTAGATTTTTTTTCAGCCTCTGTAGTGGTGTTACCCCTTAATTCTTCTATGTAACTACATAAAATAGAAAACTCTCCAATGGAAAGGACTGTCAGCTATATATATGAGTGACGTAGCGATCGATACATTAATTTAGCCCGGCGTTAATTTCTACATACCGAGTACATCAAAAGCCTTGTCAACGTTGACAAATTTGATGTATACAAAATTCAGTGAAAAAAGTGTTGGCTCTCCTGGAGAACTCCCCAGAGCGTGGAAACGCGGTGTCGACGGGACTGTGGCAACGCGAAGCCGAGAGAAAGGTCGCCAAGGATAAAAATCACGAGTGGCTGCGGTTAGCGTCGCTGAATTAATCGCGACACGTAACCGAGAGGTAATCGGTGATTACAAAGGAAAAATATCGGGGAATAAAACACAGAAATTATTGCTCAATAAAGACAACGTACGATCGGTCCAAGCCGCGGCTAGATCTGGCGACTCCCGATCAGGATTACGGTCGATAAATTGCGCGATAAAGACGCGCGCAATCGGCACTTTGGGTACTTTCGTAATGCTGTGCGCGGTCGATTTGCATATTGATGTTAGTTTTACAGTCGGCTTATGCAACGATGTTTCACGCGGACCGCGGATGACATAAGAACCCACGGAGTGCATCTTGGATCCGCGAAGAATCGTCTATCCATATCTGGTTTTTCGAAGATCAAGTTTGATTTAAATAAAAAACGAGAAAGGTTATATAGGAAACGAATAGTTCGCTGCTCTTCTCGAGTTACTACGTGGTTGCACTGAATATTTTTCGGTGGAATTCTTTTAAAAAAACATATGAAAATAAATAGTCTATTCTACCAGGAGTACCTCAGCGATATTTCTCAAAGTTCCAAGCAACTTAATGCAAACCTGACCTGACACTAGCTGACGAAGACCGAAATGGAATCGTCGGACGAAATTCGTTCCACGCCAAATTCGAGTCCTGCTCGACGTAACGAAAATTTGGTGTACAGGTTGCTCCTCGATTAAATCGTTAAACGCAGACACGTCTCGAATTTATGGACATTGCTTCAGATCGAGTCTGCCTTCTTCGTCGTCGATACACGTCAATTCTTCGAGTTCTCTTCGACACGTTTTTCGACCGAATTCGTTTCGACCCTGTTTCTTCGACTAAATACTGGATGCACCAGGGTGTGTACCAGTAGTTTCTAAATGACGACTACAGAAGAAGAGAAGGAAACACAATTTCCGATTCCTAAATTGAGAGATATCAAAATTTATCATTTATTTCGCGCGTGTAAATTGTTTCGATTTAATACTTTCGATTGCATTTAATTCATCCACAGACTTCGTCATAAAGAAATGTTTTCTCGCGTCTCTATCGAACAGTGTCTCCTCTTTGCTCGAGGAAACACCGTGGACACCAAAATGAAGGCAGAAGATCGTCTCGATTTTTCAACGTCGTCACCCGTTTCACGCGAGTGGATCATACGTATACGTGAGCTCTTGGTCCGAGATAACCCCAGATCGAGGCTAAAAAGCTGAAAGATAATCGGTCATGGCGTCTCCTCGCTTTCCTTCTTTCGTGCCGCACGATTCGTCCCGAAGGTCGCGGCCAATATCTCTCTGGGATAATGGCAAGGCATTCGTCTTAATCTATTTTTGCGTGAACGCTACGCAAAGATGCACTCGAGTGGCTGCTCTCATTTTTCCTCAAAGGAAATAGAAAGTTCGATATTGTTTAGAACATGGAAACACACATGACTAAAACAGTGCTGTCTAGGATGTGCAAGGTGCGCTTTTTTCGGGAAGAACAAATTTTGAGATTCTGAGATCTGTAGGTGGAAGAAGGTGGAATTAATTAATTCAATATTAAGTTACTTTCGTTGATATCGATTCGTTGAATGAGAAAAACTGTTACAATGAGAAAAATTGTTAGAGACTTCTTCGGATCGAAATTAAATGTTCGCAAAAGTCTTTCTTGTATTCATAAATACATGATTTTTATCGTGTTATAGAAAGCATTCCAGGTTAAGGGATCCACTGAGATTGCATTAAATGTGTTAAATGTTAAAGGAATGTATAATATATAGATTTGATGGAGCTTCGTTCAAAAGTCACGGTAAAAATATACTCCTAAAATGAATTCTATATCGCAAAATGGAGGTCGTCATTAGTTTCACGAAGTTTGCGACAATCCTCACTAATTTCTCACTTTACGATATCGATGATATCAGTAAGCTCTCTGTCGCGCATTTAATCGTATTCCGCAGACATTTTCCCCGATAAAACTAAAGTTACGCAATCTGCCTATCTAGGGGGCCAGATAATTACTTATCCTTGACCTAACCATCCACGACGATAAGCAACATTCTCCAAGATTCCAAATAGTAAACACAGCTCGAGCGAAAATTAAATGAACGCAACACCCAGTTTGTAAAGAATTTAATTTCCATTCAATCACCGAAATTTCCCGGTTTCTGGTCGTGTCCCTGGAAAAAGATGATCCAACACGTTTCTTGTCAAGGAGGATTCGCCAGAGAGAAATTGAGTGCCGTTGGCAAAGTGGTAGCGTGGATGTATTCTCGATGCAAGCAACAATCGCTATTGGCCCGACAATTTTCAGGCTATATACCCACCGGAACACATATTTTACGATTGCTAGTGCACACGCTCATAACGACACGTGCTCCACGTGCCGAACCAAATTTTATTTTCCAAACGGACGGACATCTAAAGAAATACTGCGAATTCGTAATGAATTTCCCTGCAGCTGACTGAATTTTTCGGGACGAGTGCCGTCGTTGGCCGCTTTGTGATGTAGCACCTGTCGACGAAGGAAACACGGACTGCGCCCGCGTTAAAGAACCTCGGCTCGGCCATCCTAACGAAACGCTTCGGCGTTTCATCGCGAACGAGTCACGCTCGCTAAAGCGTACGCCCTCGCGAATTTCACACTCGACGTTCCGAAAAATTACTTCCGGCCGGGAAAACACAGACGCGGGCGCCGTTCGATAAAAGAAAAACGCGATAACGGGAAACGAAAGACCCCGCCCGTTTATTTGTATAATGAGATCTACACGATATATCGGGTCGTGCTTGGAAACGTTCGAATCTCGAGGATATCAACAATTTTTTCGCTCTATATAATTTTTAAAATCGTGACTAAAACCTAGATAAAGAAAAAAAAATGTTGTCGGAAATAGGAATAAGTTTGAATACGAATTTAAATTTAAAATTCTCGCCATTCTGTCTCCAACAGTCGACCAATGCGAAATGTAAATTAGCTGCGCGTGGAATTCATAAGCGGCAAGTGTGTGTCGCCATTGTAGTCAAGTGAACACAAGAACCGGCTAATTAACGTTCGCTTCTAATCGACGGTTGTGTCATGTGTTTGTTTTTTTATCGAGAAACCTTCGAAGACGTGTTAATACCTCTGGTATCGCCTAGTATCTCCCCAAGAGAAGTTCATTTTCCCGAATACTTTTAAAAGCGACGTAGATAACCGAAAGAAAGGTGTGCGATGATTATTCGCAGGTGGCGATCAAGTGCGAGACCCCGGTGGACCCGTACTCGTTCGTCGACGAGGAGATGTCGATGGGCGGTATGAGGACGGCCAGCAGTCCTGGTGGCAACCCCGAGAACATGACGTGTCCTGGAGGTCAAACATCCCTTGCTACGCCTACGTCGACGCCGCCGGGTCCGATGTCCGGACCGCAACATCTTCAGATGAACCTTGGCGTGATGAACGGCAACGTCAACCCCCAACTGGCCGCCCATCAGCCGAAGAAGCGAGGCCGCAAGAGAAAATCCGAAATGATTCTCACCCGAGAAGAGTAAGAATTCTCATACATACTTATCATAAATAAATTCCCAGTGAATTCTTTCAAAGTATCGCTTGGATTAGCTCAAAGTGCGACACAACAAGGAAGGGGTGTAGGAAAATTGAGTTAGATAGTGCATTTAATAAAGGGATATCTATCGTTACTTCGGAATATCAAGGGGTGGTTTTTGATGACATTTTCAGTAGAATGTGTACACACACTAGTCAGTCTAAGCATCCACTGCACTTTAGAGTTTCGAAATTGCAGCATTCACATGGGAAACAAAGAAATTCACTTAATACAGAATTCACTTTAAGTGCATACACTACTAGTGTGATTGAAAATATTTTCAAGTCAAGATATTAAATCAAGACTGCAAGACATTTAATTTAGAGGAATTAAGTGAATTGAGCCTTAAGTCTATTTTCATTGCATCAGTAACTGTACAGATTCACTTCAAAATATTTTGGTATTTTCTAAAAGAAGCCACAGTAGTGCCGAGACATTAAATAGAGCCTCCTGTAAATAATTTTATCCAGAAGAAAATTCCACCTTTCCAAATTAGAAGCCCGATTAGTATCCCAGAACGTTGTCGATGGCGTACAGAAGTTAATTCTGCGACAGTTAGGGAGGGAGGAATCGTGACTCCTTGAAAGAATTCGCTGTGCCCCTTTCTTCTAACGCAAAGCGAAGCACACGCTGGTAACGGAGGAAAAACGAGAAACCCGGTGGCACGCGTCGCGCTTCTTAATCTAGAATCAGTCGACGCGGACAAGACACTTAGGATAAAGCGCGAGACTGGATCGTTGGAAACGACCGTTCAGCCGGTTTCTTCGAAGAATTTAAACTCGGCTTAATTGCACAGCCCGAGACCAGGATATCGTTCACATTATGCAAACTATCCGACAAAGTCAACTTCGCGTTTAAAGTAAGGTTAGGGCCAGTGGTGCGCAATCTTTTTCCCTAGTGGGTCAAATAAAGTATGGAGATAAAGCGAAGTTCGCTGAAACTCGGCCACTGATGATAAGAAGAGATTAAAGAGAAAGAACTTCAATTTCGACGATGTATCAACACAGAGCATATGAACATTAAGAGTTTGTACGAATTGGAGTAAAAGTGTACTTATGTTAGTTCTATCTATCAAAGTATCTACAGTTATTTGCCAACCTTATCAATAGCTCTGCTATAGAAATTAGAACAAATTTCCTGATATCGATACTTGCGACTTTAAGTGCTATAGCCACGCGTCTTTTAGACAGGGAACCAACACCTTCCAGGCTAATCGACCAATAAATCGACTAAAATCTTGATTATTTAGGTCTTGAGCAACATTTTCCTCGAGTATCTCCGCAAGAATCAGTCAAAAATATTCCTCTCCCATGGATATACTTTCGAAATTACACCCCAACGTGTTCCCAATAGATTCTCGAGCATGCTTTCCAACTGCATTTCGGAGGGATAGACCCAGTAAAAGGGGTGGATTTTGCGCACCACTGGTTAAGAGTCTCGCGACGGGAAACCTCGAGGGTCTGCGGAACGCGGTCGTTATTATTAAAAGGTTTCGAGGCTGACAGAAAGGGCAAAGGTCCCGGCGTTTGGGCCGCGACACGCTTGCACAATTCGATAATCGCGTTAACGAGACCCGCGGAATCGGTCGCATATTTACGGCATAATTTCGGTAAGTACACCGGGTTGCGCGTCGAGAGTTCGCGGTCGACGGCTAGAGTTCATTCTAAATAATAATAGGCGGCGAGGTCGATAGACGTGGGTCGATGCGACTAGACTCGATTATAGCTGTCCGCTGGCGGATTTAGTTTACCAGCCAAGAACTGGGCTCGCGGTAAATAATGCTCCGCTTTCGAACTCGATCACGCGGCAGATTTTCGACCCCGATCCGCGAAGAAAGTGTTTCGGCCGATGGGACGAATCACTTTGCAGATTCGAATCTTGATGCGGTGGATAGCAATCCAACAGTGGTTGCCAGTTATGGCGGGAACGGTGGTGCGCATTGCTTTGTGGAATTTGGAACATTGCTTTTTGGAAATCTAGAAAGGAAATATGAGGGAATAGTTTGTGAATTATATTATATTTCGAGACTGGAATATGTTTGGCTGATCATTGATACGTCGTGAGAATTTTGCCCGTCTCCCAAAATTGCAAAGACGAAGTGACTCGTCGTTAACTTTTAGAAGCCTGATCTTCCAAATTAAATTTAAAGAAAATATGAATGTATTTATTATTTGAGCAATTTTGATAGCTGACATACAGTCAAATATTAAAAACAAACCATTGCAGGTGTACAATTCGATTTAAAAGCCCGTTATCAAATCTGAAACTTTGGGCATTTAAGGGTCAAGTGTCGTGGAGTCAAGACGAGCCCGCGACACTTAAGGGTAGCGAAGTTTAATAGATCGACTGCTCGAACCACTCACGTGGAACAGATTCGAAAATTTTACTTGAAAAACTCGCAACTGAATGTTTACCTTCTTTGTTTTAATGTTCTTTGCTCCCGTATAAACATAACTTTTATTTCATCCAAGATCCCCACATTAAATTCTGGAAATTATTTTCTGCGAAAAACAAGTAAGATATTCAAGGTGGTGACACCCTGTAAAATTCTGGAAAATATTTTCTACGAGAAGCATGTAAGATATTCAAGGTAGGGGACACCGTATTCACAATGGGTTAAAATACTGGACACGCGATGGACACCTACACGCAGGCATCGAGCTTGAAGGGTTAAAAGCATCTTTTTTTCTCCCCCCGAAACGGAAACGCGGCGTCACTCGGTAATTGATCGGAAAAGCGAATGCCTCTGTAACCGGTTTTTGTGTTTGAACGTACGGCACGCGCGTGGATTAAATCGATGGACAATAAAACAGAAATTATTTGGAATATTCGTCGCATGGAGCACGGGTCTTTCGCGAGCAGTTCGCGTTATTTAGCTGCAGTCAATTTCACCGTCACGCGATTTTTGCAAGCTCAATTGCGTTGCGGTGGTAAAAAAAATACTCGATTTTTCGTAAATCCGCGCGAGCGTTTTTTTGCCACCTATGTTCTTAACCACGAAATCGACTACACTTCGTCTTCGCTAAGGAAGGATTTCCTTGCTTCGACTAATCGATGTCGTAGCTTGTTATACCTGATAATGCAGTTTGAGTATAGAACATCCGAGTTAACTTACGATAACGTTTATCGGTTTGTTTGCGAGTCAAATTTCTTAATAAACTTCGTTATTTAAAAAAATGTATAAACCATTAATTCTACATAAAAGAAATCTCTCAACTGACCAACGGGAATACGAATATATTTTTTTGAAATAGAAACAATTAAAATGTTGATCGAAGTCTGAAAACTCCTTTGCTGGTCGCCATCGAATTTTGTACAGGCACTATGGCACTTTCAAACTGAAATTTTTCCAAGTACGCAAAGTATGCAAGAATAAAAAAAATTACAGGTTGATGTCGTTACGTTCATTATGACGACAAATTAAATCTGTCCCAGCATCTGGTATCGAAGCCATATTAAATATGGCACGTGTTCTATTATTTCTTCTTCGTACGGTCGCAATAGCCCCTCGTGATTCCCGTAAAAAAATTTCAAGTTAAAAGGTAAAAATTGGCAGCGGTCGAGAAATCAATTTTTCGCCGTTAATCGAAATTGTAATAGCTTTCCGTCACACGAAATGAAAAAAAAATGACTAGTGTTTCCGTCGAAAATCTGAGAGACTTTGCGCGGGAATAATTTTTGTTGAATTTTTTTTTGCCAATCAAAACAGTTTGCTTAAAAACTCGATACGCGAAAAAAGTCGATGAACATCGGGCATAGCGGCCACGAAACAAATTAATCGACGAAAAACTGAAATTTCCAAAGAATTTATTTTTCTCGCATAAATTCGTCCTCGAGAGCTCGCGAGTGTTACATAATCAGCAGAACAACGCATGTAAATTCAAAGGTCCGTTGTAATTCCCTACCTTGTATTAGCTTCTCGAGATCAAAGTGTACTATGACTAACGCTGAAAACTGTTTAGCATTCGATTCCTTGCACGGTAGTTCAAACATTATAACTCGCAATTCAATTTTGAACACAATTCTTCCAAAGGTCGATGCAGTTCCAAGACACGCGCAACATTTTTTATTATCGACTGCTCGCTCCTTCATCGAATTCTACGAAACACTCGAGCTTCGCGAACGATGCTTTTTATTATCATGCAAAACCGCGGGGAAGGTAACCTATTTCCAGAGGGGCCACCTCGTAGACCGAATCAGATCCCGTAACACGGTTAAAGCGGTGCTTTATCCCATCGACAAAGGTTACTTAACGAATTACGAGTGCGCCAAAGCCGGAGGTCTCCTCGCTGTTTAATCCAATTCGATAACAACGACCGTGAGCGATTAAATTCTAAACACGATAACGGGAACGCCGCTTAAAACGCAACTAAATTTCTAATCCCCGCGCGACCTCATTGGACAATCTGATTCAGGGCGGAACTCGCCGAGGCCAAGAAGCGGGCAAAGACGTACAAAGAGAGGAAGAAGCACGACAGATTCGACGGAATGCCGGAGGAGGAAGTCAGCAAGCGGGTTCTGCCGGACCATCTCACCAGCAACCTCGACATCATCATAGTAAGTTCGTCAAATGACTCCTTTTTACATCGGATTTTTCCTAAGATCGCTGGAATTAATAATATTGCCGGTACATTATTGTCTCGAAATAAGCAAGTTGGTCGGGACCGGCGAGTTGCTTATTTCGAGGCGGAAAACAGTTGCTTATTTCGAGACAATACTGTAGTGGCAAATCGCAACCAGGATAGTTTCAATAAGAATTCAATTCTTCTGTTTTCTATGTTCAATTTTGGTTATACTGATAAGATCTAAAAAATAGGGAATAGGGACGTCTCCTAACACGTGGAACGCCAAGTTACCTATATATAGGTGACAGAGCTTTTCATGAAGGAACTTCAACGATTAATTTTAAGAGCTACATATTAATGAAAACAAATCTGGAGAGAATTCGTAAATGAGAATATAGAAATAAGTAATATGACAAATGTTAGGTTCTATACTTTCTAATTGTCCCGAGACAAAATTTTCGTCTTCCAGACCTTTCCATGTGAATCAGCCTGGCAATCAACGTGTTAATACTAGGTTTACGAAACAAAATCACTTTGACTTCATTTCAAATTTCACAAGGAAAGTAACCGAGATCTAATCCAGACCTAACCATTTAAATTTTTCGCTTAGAATCACTTTTATCTACATAAACAGATAAGCGCACATCCAAATTCATTCTTATCTAAGTCTTCTAGTTAATTCCAATAAATGAAATTCACTCTTGAAAGCATTAATGGACAGCTGACTTCGTATTCATACAATAAGACAAGCGTACATAAAAATTCATTCTTGTTTAAGCTTTCTAGTTAAAAGAAATTCCCAAGAAATGAACATTACTCGTGAAAGCATTACTTCGGTAATACAACAGAAATCTGACAAGTAATCTCCATAAACCTACGGTAACAATAGCCCAATAGGATTCACGTGAGATGATCGTGCAACCTTAAATCGTAACATTGAAACAACTAACACAGGACCGAACTATTATAATTTTCTGCTCCATCGAGGATAATTCGGGTTGTTTCGATCATTTCACGCGCGGCGATTCGTAATTCGCCAAGAATAATTTCGCGAATGCGTTCAATTTTCTGCGGCGTTGTGCCGCTGTGTGATCGATGGGCGCGGATTAAATTCTGCGCTTCGCCGCAGCCCTCGCGAGAAAAATAAATAAAAAAAGAAGGAACAAAGACGCTCGTCCGGATCATTTGCATCATTCGAGACCTCGATAACGTGTTATCGTTACCAAATCGTCTCTCGGAAACTTTAGCAAAATTACGGTCGGTTGAACGACTTGATTGCACAAGAATTTAATGATGACGAGTTGCGCAGTCGAACTTGGGTACTTGTTGCTCACTCGCGGTGATAAATGATAAACGACCGTTTACGGACGTGTATGCACAGTACCAAACAATGTCAGACGCGTCGAATAAACAAGTCCGTGTTGCTGCAGCAACGCCCGCCGATGTGCACCGCGCTGGTCCGCGAAAAGTCTCGTTTATATTTGAACCACCCTCGTACATTCGTTTAAGCGAATCCACTTGAGTTGTAATGTAAACTCGGATAGTGCTTATCCTTCCGAAATCGATTTGTCTCGAGCTGCATCCATGAAATCTGGGAGGGAAATTCGTCAACTGTGAATTTATGGTGTCTTGGTAATCGTGGTGATTGTACAATTGATTGGAAAAAATGTCTAATATCAAAAATCGAGGCAAGTGTGGACAGTGAGGAGTGAATAGCTCCGTAGATCGCATATTTTCATTTTTGTATTCTTGTATTTACATGCGAGGGTGAGAATGATTTTTTTTTCTCTTGTTTTCAATATAACGTTTACATAGTGGATAGTTAGGCAGAAAAACATGTACGCGGACGGAACGTCGAATTTATTTGAATAACATCTATCTGTAAATATCCGAGCGAGAAATTCAATAACTACATCGTTGTCCGAAAATAAATATGTGAACGCGTACATTGGTGGGTTAAAGTAAATTAAACGGTCAATTTGTTGCTGACCACGTGTTGGATCGAATGTTTTGCATGTTTTTTTCTTTTTTATTTTTACCGAGGAGTGAAAAAGAATTGGAAGAGAATGTGGACCACAAAAATGTGGTGTATTATATATGCTAGGAATTGAAGATCGTCATCTTAGACGATATCATATTGTAACGAACTGTCTGAGATTTAAAAAATACGAAAAAATCACAATTTTCGACTAAAAGTCTGTCCTTTTAATACTGAAACTTCGGGGCGGTACTAAGAAAAAATAAAATTATTAACGAGGAGTTATCCCGTCTTTTAATTTCAAAAATTGATGGAGTAAGTCGGTTTCGTTTTTGAAGGTGTAAAGTCGTGTAACATAACACTTAATGTACCAGTCTTACATTTGTGTCTCTCGAGCGCAAAGGGTTAAAAGTCTAGCTCATTTATCCCACCGCCTATATTTCCAATACGAACCCGTCTCTATTCAAAATATTAGAATCCATTCGAAACTGAAATGTACCAAATGGATCAATTATCAAAATTCGTCGGTTGATAACTGAGCAATTTTAAAAAGAAATCAAAAGTACGATTTCCAGCGTCGAGTGTCCCCCTGGTCTGTCGCAGGGCATCTTCGACGTCACCTGGGCCCCGGATCCGTGAATTTTCGTGGCGCATCGTCGTCGGGTCGTTTTTCGCAGGCGTAGGACGCGATTAATCCGATTAGCCGTCGGCATAACGGGCGTCTAGTTAGCAGGAAAATCCATCTCGAAGGTAGCGAGACGGTAGGAACGTAACGACGACAAATGGCCGTTTGTAGCGCGTTCGTCAGGTGTCGTAATCGCTTTAATGGTCCATACCCAATTCGGTTATCACGCTTGACGTTGGTAACGAGCGCGAACTCCGTGCGCCCTCGCGTTCGCTGCCAGCCGCGCGTCGTTTCGTCCAACAACCGTGCCGATCGAAATCGTTACGCGTCCTACAGCTGCTGCACCGCTCGTAGTTGTGCCGCGCCACTTTGACGTTCGTCTCGTTCTCTTTGTTTCATCTGAAAGTCGCCGGAGGCAGGAATCGTTCTTCTTATTATTCTTCTCGGGGCCCAGGCGCGAAAATCCGGACGTCCTCGAGGCCAGTTTGCTTTTCGCGCAGAAACTTTGTACGGAGGGGGGCCCACGCTGCGAGACGAAACGCGACTGAAGAACCGGAACCGCGCGAGGCCGGACGCACGTTACACGCTGGGTGACGAAGCGCGGAATTTTGTAAATAATTGCGTGTCGCACATTGTCGACATCGCGTCGCGCCGGAATTGACGCTCGCCGCGGGAGGCATGCCAGACGAAGAAGTACGCTTTTCGAAGACCGGCTGAAGAACGTCGAGTGTCTGCAGGGTTGTTCAAATTTTATCTCGGAGTATAGTCGAATTGTGGTGGATGCTGTGTATTTTAATATGATGGTTGGGTTAAAGTAAAGTAGGGATTGAAGTAGTTCTTATTGCAAGAGGAGAAGTGCGATGCGATGTTCAATGCGCAAGCGATGGCTGTGCTATGAGAAGAAACTAATATTGATGGGGAGTGTAGGCACAGATGTTTCGTATGTTCAGTTTCTGGGGCTATCGAACGGGTGTTCTGAATCTCTCGAGGGTTTTCTAGAATTAAAAAAATATATAATATCGAAGGGAGGTATACTCTATACTCCTGTCATATAAATATGAAAAAAGGAATTATAAAAGATATTTTATTCTAAGAAATCTAGAATTTAAAATCCATCCCCCAAGAGGTTAAGAAGAATAAAACCCCATGAAGATCGTGTGTCCATGTCGAGGCATCCCAGTCCTCGCGAGTCGAAATTGACCTAAATTGGCGTAGGAAGGGTGGACGCGAAATTCTTGGCGATCCGGAGACAAGGATGCAACGGCAACGACAGAATTACGACCTGGTGACGGGGGAGTCCGTTAGCGGCTGGTTCATATTCATATATTACGCGCGGAACGTGTAGTCAGCGTGGTCGATCATCCGTCAAACGGTGTAAACGCTTTAACGGGCCGTGGGCAATTCGGTTATTACGGGCGTCGTTGTAATCGAACGCAGCGGGACACCAGTGTCGGCCTTCGTCGGGGCCCTCTACCCCTGGACAACCCCGATTTCGAACCTCACCGACCCCTCCCGTGCCCTCCTCTACAACCACTGTTCCCAGTCACCCTCGAAGCACATCCCCGCGGCCCCCTAACCCAGAGCTGGCCGGGCCGAGTCTCATCGACGCGCGTTGTTTTCAATCGGCGACAATTCCGCACCCCCACCCTGGTCGCCCAACCCCCGTCATTTTATCCTCGTTTATCCCGGCCGTAGCGCCATTCGACGCCGACCGACCGGCTAACGCATTGGCGTTAACGCGCTAATGCGATACGTACTTTATGTACGGAGGGGAGAGGACTCAACCATCCGTACGCGACAAACGATATAACGCGATTTCCACCGAGGAACCGCGACCCTCTATACTCGTTTTCACCGATTTCTGACTGGATCTTGGTAGTTTTTTTTTTTCATTTTTGGCGAGGGGAGAGGTTGTTTCCGGGGAATCGTGTGCTCCAGCTTTCTGCTGGTGAGACGTGGTAACGCTTTGAGAACCAAGGGTTGGACGTGTAATTAAATTTAACCCTATGCACTCGAGGACTTTTTTTCTGGTATCTATTAGCAACTTGAGATGCTTTCTTAGCATTCTATTGTCACGAATGCTAAGATTATATTGACATCGAAAATGAGATCCGTAATTTAAGATTTGAAAATCAAACCACCCTTACCCCTTCGACGATTATTTTATTGACACTTCGAGTTTCAAAGAAATTAAACCTAAAGAAAAGCTAGTGGCGACTGAGAGTCACCTCTCGAGTGCAAATGGTTAATAGTTTTTATTTTTGCAATGTTGGTATCGTACCATATTTATTTTATGTATTGGACTCGTTTTCATGTTAACGCTTTGCACTCGAGGCCTTGTTTTTGGTATCTACCAGGAACTCGAGGTGGTATCTTAGCACTCTATTGACACGAATGCTTAGCTTAGATCGACTTTAAAGACGTAGCTTGATTGTCATTTTATTGACAGTCCGAGTTCCGAAGAAACTAAACCTAAAGAAGACGTTATTGCTGGTTGATTTGCTACGTCAAACTTAGCGGTGACTGAGTCTTAGTCACTGAGGGTCACCTGTCGAGTGCAAGGGGTTAATGTTTATGCAATATTTCATTCTATATTCATATGACGTTCAGAGGTTCATATTACCAGGATAGCATTATATTATCCTGGTAATATACAAAAAGACATTGGTTGCCATTGAAAGAAACTGTTTCATAGACTTACCTGTTGGTAAAGTGTTAACGTTCTAACTATCAAGGTGACTAATTTGAATCGCGTACTTTGAACTTCCTTCCAATGTCACTTAATCGTTAACAATATTAAATAACATACTACATTGTAATTTTATATAATACATTAAACAGTACTTGTGATACTCGGTTCAATTTTTCGAGTCCACGATGAACCAACGGTGGATAAACAATTTACATTAGCGTATAGAAAAAGTAAAATCGTTGCATCGAAATGTGGACACGTGTTACCGTTACTATAATCGTTGTAACATGTACTGTAACTTTTAAACATCGTTGAATTCTGCACTTGTTAAATTCCGATGGTCAATATTTTTTTCATGTGCTTTTTTTCCTCCATAAAACAAAATAATGAAGAATAATAAAAATATACGGAAAAGGTGCAAAGTTTGCATACCTCATAAAACACAGAGAGGAGCTTTTTATATGTTCAAACAATGCGAAGTGGCTCTTCATATGAACGAATGTTTTTATTCATACCCTTCACAAAAAAAAAAAAAAAAAAAAAAAAAAAATTGGTATGTTGTGCACAAATATTTTATTTTATTCCATGGTTAAAATCACATGTTTCAAACGAATTTGGGAAAAATTTCGCAAAAACGCAGGTGCGATGGAAGGTTCATTCGTCCTTTGAATTATCCAAGATATTTCACGACACAAAATAATGATAAGCACTAGTAATTACAGTTCATAAAACAGAAACTCAGAATTTTAGCAAAAATATCAACTAATGAGAAACCCTGTACCATTTTTAATCAAACCCTAACACAATCGGCAAATAAATTTCCAAAAGTTTCAAGTATAAAAAAGGTATAAAGACGGCACTGTTTTTCATAATTTTGTCGCGACGTAAAGCCGCCGGTTACCGCGTACGATGGTCACGTTTGCGTCGGAAACAACGAGCCGAAAGTTGCAGCAGCGTCGAGGACACGCGCCTAACAATGTCCCTGTCCCGTATCCTTGGACTTTGTCGTTATTAATTGTCCAACCGACGAAGCGAAGAGCGAAGATAATGTGGTTGCGCAACAGGTACTACCACACCTGTGTCTACCGCGTTGCATAATCGCGGGTAAGAACCGTGCACGTGAAATCCGAACACGTGTATCGTGTCGGGAAAGGAATTCACCGGTAAGGAACTGCAAAAACCGACGTTCGCGTACACATGCACGTATGCCCCACCCCAACTCTTTACGTTCATGGATTCTTTCGACGAGCACGAAAGAGTCGCTCTTCTGTCTCCATGTATTGTACGAATTTTCGTGGATTTTTCCTTATTTACGTTCCGTCGATCCGAGAGTTATTAAATGAAATCGAAGCTAGAAATCGGGGGGCTCGATTATCGATAGGTTTTCGAAGTTGCGAGTTTGATTGCAAGTTATTTGATGATACGAAGCAGTGGAGAGCGAATTTTAATTAGCATTTGTTCGATAAGCGACGTTTTTGCGACAATTTTAAATAATATAGGAGGAAAGTGGAATGAAAAATTGCAATAATTAATTTAGATAGGATTCTAGTCTACATCCAGCAAGCATTGTATAAAAAATGATTACTGATATGTTTAATTCGATTTAATTTCTAAGAGTTACAGTTGTAATGAATAAGATAGTCGTGTTAATATTGCCAAATAATCGAGAGCTCTAGATTATCTTTGATACATATAAAAGCAAAAAAGGGGAAAAAACGTAGCGTAAATTCTAATAAGTTTGTGTTCGAATCGGAGATCAGATTCGTCGGCGATTGAGCGATCGGAGGATGGGAACTATGCTCGTCGAACAAAGCTGCCAAGACAATAACCCTATCGACGAACACGGAAACTAGTTGGAAATAAGCTTGCCGCGTAATAATTTGTGCAAGATTGAAGTCGAGGCTTTCCGCATCGTGGATAAATTGATGAACGCCGATGAAACTAAATTAAGAGCGTAGCCATTAGATTTGCTTTCATCAAGTTTCGATATTATTTGCTTCTCTCTATTTATCGCTAACAATTTATTTTATAACGTACTGCGTTGGATAAACCCTTAATTGGTACGTCTGGTTAAAATCTGAAGTCTAAAGACACGCCTGTATTACGATTTTCATGTTTTTCCTGTACAGAGCAAAGGGAAGAAAAATATCTTAACGCTTCGCTAATTGGATTAACGGAGAAATTATATAGGAAAAGTAAGTTGCAACGACTTCCAAGAAGCAAGGAAATGTACGTAATAAATACTTTACTGAGTCTGTAATTTTTACGATAGAAAATTGTTGACAGGTAGATTTAAAAAAAAAAAAAAAAAAAAGAAAGAAATTATTTAAGCGAAGAAGTTTCAGGTTCGTTAAATGGGACACTTTAAAATATGGAAATAATAATTTTATGGAATTGTTGCTCTTAGGAAAGAGTTACAGCGTGTCCCAGTTCTTAGAATCGCTCTACACATGTATATTTACAAAATATTCTCACTCCTTATTAAGTGTAATATCGTTTAACTCCGCCGACGAGGACTAACAAGTATTTATGTAAATCATTTTAATTGGAATTATTCCTATGTGACGGGTTTAACTTTTGTCGCAGATTGGAATCAATCCCGGACTCTTCGCAGCTTACAAGGGCCACCACTACGCAGGACCAGGGAACCACTTCTGTGAGTTGCACTTTCTCTTACAATACTAAAATATGTTAACTGTGCTCCAAATTAGAGGTACTACTACTCGATTTGTTTATTCGCTCTCTATTTTCAAAGACACAGTAGTTCGACTTTAACTGTACAGCGACGAGGAGTTGGCCAGTAGGTCTGATTGGTAGCCGTACAATCTCCTAGATCATACTATAGTTGTACACAGTACAGCATGCATTAGAATATAGAATTCTGATGAGCAAGGAAATTACACCGTGACCA
>NW_026534337.1:8593026-8601776 GCF_026225885.1 Hylaeus anthracinus | reverse complement strand
TGAGCAAGGAAATTACACCGTGACCAAACAGACCTGGTAACCAACTTGTCATCTCCGCACAGTACACGTGTTTTATTTTGACACTCTACATTTGAATAATAACTAGCCTACTTCTAAATTTTCTTATTTTTATTATTAATTGCAAAAAAAAATACATTCAGTCTCAGAATCCTTTCGAATCGCAATACCTACATTTTGGAGCACACCATGCATCTCTCCCTCCGTTCTGGGAGTCGATTCTTTCAACAAGTTTCTTTCACGCGGCTCCGTGTACGGAATATCGCGGCGGCGCCGGTTCATATACGCGCGATTTCCAGTCAGCGTACGTACTCGTGGAGCGACGGCGATCTCCCGGAGCCAGTTAATTAAACCGACGCAAAGCGACGAGCGACGTCGAGCGTCGCTCGAGGAGTCGTCGATGAACGCGGTTGAAGTTTCGTTCATTGGGACGGGGGAGAGAGAGAGGCGGGAGAAAAAAGTTCGCGAGAACGCATCGGCGAAGCACGCTCGATTGGCTCGCGGAAAGAACGCAGCTCGTTCCCTCGACCTATTTCCCGTCGGTTCGAGTTACGCGCTCGCGCTGATATCAGCCGGTGAAAAACGCGATTACTATCGTGAAACGACGAGAATGACGGTCGCGCTCGTACGAACAATGGAGCGCGAAAGCCCTTTCGAGATCGCGCCGCGCGACGCGGCCCTTGCGCGACGGTTTCTTGACGATTCAACCATGGCTTCCAGAGAAATCTGCCTGCGAGAGATTGCACGCAATCCTAGCTACGGAATTGCTCGACTATGGCGGTCGTCGACAAAACTCGGTCGCTCCCTCTTTTTTTTTCTTTTTTTTTTTTAGACTCGCCCTCGCGAGTCGGGAGCTCGACGCGATCGAAGGCATCGTTTATTTACAACCCTTTCGCTGTTTAGTACAGTTGGGACTGGAAAGAGGGGAAATGCGAGAGTGCTCGGCTATTTGCGAGCATTTCGCCCCGGATGTTTGCGAAACAAGCTTCCTCCCCTTGGTGTCTCTTAAGCGCGAGCGATCGGGAGAGTGTAGTGGTTGGTTTGCGTGGAATTAAAAGTATGGGGGCGGCGAAGTTTGGCTTCGTGGCAGGGATTAAACTGTGTTCTCGTCGAAAATATATCTCTATCAGTTTATGGAACTTGTTACTCGAGTGAATCCTTAAACTGTCTCCCCAATTCCAAAAACTGGTGACTTGAATGAATTCTTAAACCGTATCTCCTCAGTTCCAGAAGCTAGTAACTTGGATGAATTCTTATCCCCCTAATTCGAAAAACTGATGAGACACCCCTCACCAGTTTCTGCCTTGAGTCACAATACGCGTGCTTTGAACCTTGAGCAAAAAATCTCTAACGCATCAGTTCCTCTCTATAATTCCGAGGGTGTCTCGACCATGACGAGTTATCGAAAAACAATCGAATATCGCTAATAGTTTCCCTAAAAAAAAAGTGCCTAATTAATCTCTTTCGAGGCGCAAACTAGCCCGGGACCCCTAACCGAGGAATTACAATCTCGCCGATCGATACGTCATCGGTCGACTACATACTCGATTCATCTCGTCGGGAAGGCTGTGCCGTGCTGACCGCGGAAAACACGGTGAACAAGTTTCCACGGTGAAAATCGGTTTGTAAGCGAGGTGCGCGAGGTCACTTTTTTTAACGAAACGTTGGTACTATGTATCATGGTCGGTTACTTTTTTACGATCAACGCCGGTTCGATCCGCGTATCTTTATTGACGGATTTATGGCTGGGTGACTGCGAGAGAGGCAAGCGACAGATGAATCGTAAATTAACTCGAAACGGTGGCAAAAAAAAGCCGGTAATGAGAGCCGCGATCGCAATAAGTGACGAAATTAAAAGCTGTCGTTATCAATGCTAGAGGTGCTACTTACCATTCCTATCGGCGATAGACACGTATCAGACCCTGACACGGAAACGAGACGTACGTTTTTGCGAGCGTGCATTTTACTGGACGAAAAGAGGCATAGCGAGGATCGTTTCGAGGTAATCGTTATAGCTCGTAGCACGTGCACTTTTCACGGTTACGATGACAGCCACGGAAATTCGGCACGCGTCAGACCGAAACGTTCAACCTAATCGAGCCTAAAGCGACGCATCGATTAACAATAATACCGACTTTGTTTGCACCGTAAACGCCGAATGGTTCGGAATTAATTGCTATTAAAATACCTAACAGTGGATATTAGGTAACGCCAATAGTATCGCGCGGTCTGGGACAGGAGTAACTTGTTTCCAGCGAATGGATACGTAATGCGAGGACCGCATCCGCGTCTATCGATGGACAGCGCCGAAAGTAAGCGTGCAAATTCACACTCGACTTAATTGGCCACGAAACCCCAAACGTCTTGCCACCAATTTCTCTTAGTTAGAGAAACTCGAACCATCCAGTCTGATTCGAGTTCTCGCTTTCCAATACGATAACGATCGCGTCTGAACGCGGCTGCTTCGAATCGCGCTCGTCCATTTACGGTCTGCGAGCATCCGAAGGACTTTGAAATTATTTTCGTCCACAACCCAATCACATCATCATTTTTTCCACTAGTTCTAGAAGATTTTTATTAGCGTTGCAATATAGAGTTCCCGTCTTTTATTATCTTTTAACAGCAGGTACCATCGAAAACGAATCCAATCGCAATCTCGAACTAACATTGCCCTCCTCCCTCGTTAAAAGTCCTCCAATGTACGAGTTCGGAACTTTAATCGCGGAGTTACATATCCTCTCTTTCCTCGCCGGTGTAATCCAGACCGACGAGTTCCGAAGTAGTACACTTATTGTAAAAAAAAAATCTTTACACACTTTCACACTCCCGGGGAGTTGAAATCGCACGGTGAAGCTTTTGATCGTCAAACAGCGGCACACGCTCCTAACCTGTCGTCCATCAAGCCCACGATACGATTGGAGCTTTGAAGTACGATTTCATGGCTGCGTCGTTCCCGTCCAACAAGACGGAGCCGTGCTACGAGTTGTACAACAACCCTACACAACTTTGCAGTTATCGGTCGAACAGGTGTATCAACCAAAATGCCACGGAAAGTCTGGAGTATGATTGAAATGTCATTTTATGGCTGCGTCGCGTTGCCGTCCAACGAGATGGAGTCGTACGACAAGCTGTACGGTGTGCGACTCGAGGTACTTTATATTTATTAGTCGAGCAATCGTGCCAGCGATAGGTTAGAGAAATTCAGGTGGCGTAAAGCCTCTGAAAGGACTTGTTCGTAATATCTGTAGGTGCGTTACGAATTCTTAGTGTCATTGTGAGGTGAAAGAAAAATTTAAAAGAGGGGGTACTGTTAGTAAGTGGAATGTTGGACAGTATCGAGTGCAAGGGGGATTCTTCGATTGACGATCTCGAATCTTGATGAAGCGTGGTACCAGAAGGCATTAAGAAATAATTGAGGGCTGTGCTGCGAAAAGAAGGTAGCCCCATTTTTTTTTTTTTCAAATTTTCCTCCTTATTGTACCACCAACAAAAAGGAATGTTTTAGATCCGTGATTATGTTCTGACCTCAAAACCGTTAAAAAATGGAGCTACTTCCTTATTGCAGCACACGACTCAATTCTTGAAATGGAAACTAACGTCCAGAGATGTACACTCTCGTTCATAAATATGTGGACACTTACTATCTTCAATGAATAATTGATATACATCGTAAATTATTACTACAGAACTTTTATTGCTAAATTGTATATTGGATATGTGCTTAACAACATTTGATAATATCGAATGTTTTGAGTGCCATATTCAATTTTATAGTGAAGTTCGGAAAGAATGTTCAATATAGCGAAAACATTTTTGGCGAAATATTACAAAATAAGTGAGATAATATTACTTCGGATACAATGAAGAAATTGATAGTATCCGAGTTTAGTAAAAGGAAGTTTACTATATTCGCTAATGCAACACAAACATATGGAAACATAAATGATATAATTGATATTAAGAGATTCGCAAATATTATTAGATATTTATTTTGAGTAAGGAAGTGTCCACATACTTCTGAGCGGGGATGTAGATTGAATTCATAATTAAATACGTTGAAAATTATTAGACAAGGAAGAGAATGATGAGTAAACAACTTTTTTCTGACTAGCAACAACATTGACATCGATAAAAATTGTATCAACACAGATGACGGTAAGCCTGACGAGATCTGACTGGAGCGCCTGACCCAGTACGGCTGGATCTCCTTCCAGGATTGATCTTTCTTTGTCCGCGCAGTAGGATACGGTTGAATGAGCACGATGCGATGACTCCAGGGCATTCGATATGGGCAAGTCTTGCGCGCAAACCTTGGAATTATCGTTCAAACCATTGTTACACAAAGTTGCACTACCTATGGTTACACAAAGGTAACCCGAGAGCTTTTTTCGATCGCTTTCCACAATTGCATACAAGCTTGCCCTGATGAGGGACTCATGTATCGTTTAATCTTATCAAACTGTGGATTCGAGTTAATTATTATATTTATTGTACATGAGACCTCTTCGAGTATAACTAACTTTGGAAAATGATTAGAGTTGCGAAGGAAAATTCAGGTATGAACAATTAACCTGACTCTACGAAGTGACACGGTCTGTTATTATTGCACTACAAGGTAAACAATAATTACTTTAGAAGAAAAAACGACCCACTGTATATACCTTCAGTTAAAATGGAGTTGGTGTTGCCACTCAAACTAAAACTTACTCTCTCCTTTAATCCACAAATTCTACATAAACATATAATTTCTGATAAATGATTGCCACGAATCCCCCCACCCTGAGAAAGACGCTCAACCGAATCGCGGTGGAATTCAAACCCAACACGCGTAACGCACAACAGTGCAACGCGTACAAACAATCCAGCCCGTTTACTCAACCTCCCAAAACAAACAAACGAACCGCTTCTTCGTAAAAATTATCGTCCAATAAATCATAACGTCCGCCGAGCCCCCGCCGCCGCCCCCCCCCCCCCCCGTTTCCGTCGTTCCTCCCGTTCTTGGAGGTTCCGCGCTCCGAAACGTACACAAAACTCGATCGATCCTGAGGGACAACAACGATCAAACTTCGCCTAACCGTCCCGCGGATTGTCGCGAGCTCGATCGCGTAGCCTGTGCCAGCGAACACGAGGCAGCACCGGGTACTTCACGGCCGCGGCCGTGCACTTATACACGGTGTACCCACGGATACGCGTATGGAACTTACACCGGCGCGCGTGTACAATCGCGGAAGCGTCCGCGCGCGTGTGCGGGCGTGCACGCGATCTCTGGCGCACACGGACGCGCCCGTAGACACACACGGTCGAGTACATACAGGGTGAAGTTAGGTGTGCGCTGCTGGATTTTCCAGGGTTTTCCCGGGGTTGCGGTAGAGCAGTGGAGGATGGGGGTGGATGGGTGGTGGCGTGTAGAAGGGACCAGAAGAGCGCCGGGATGGGGTGGCGCGGGAGGGTTTGGCGGGTGCAGAGAGGGAGGAATGGGATACGAAGCGGGTTGAGTCGGACTGCGAAGAGGAGTAAAAGGGGTGAGGGAGGACGGTTGTGAGTAGAGGGAGGGAACTATAATGAGTGGTGCGCGTGAGGGAGAGCAGGATAAAAAGGGGGTGAGAGAGAGGTGGTGGCTCGGGGGAGGGACCGCGGGTTGAAGAGGAGGCGATGGAGGATGGGGGGAAGGCGGAAGCAGGGTAGTACGGGGTAAAAAGGTTGGAAGCTGTGGCAACCGGCGGCGTGAGAGGTGCGGGTACCGGGGGTGGTGACGGTGGTTGGCGGGATGAGGGGGGTCGGGATAGTGGAAGGGGGGAGCTGGTTGCCAGCTATGGAGAGCAGGAAAAGGGGCGGTTAGAGTGGGCCGCGGGGGTGGAGGAGGGTGGATCGAGAAGGACGGGTCAATTTAAGCCCCCTGAGGTGGGAGGGAGAAGCATATAACGCGGCGGGCCTAAAGGCAGCGAACGCCGAAAAATTCAACGCCTGGTTTCGGGGCAGCGTTCGATCGCTGAAACTGCGAAACGGCCCAGTGATCAAGTCTCGCGGCGGTCTGCTCGAACGCGACGAGGAAAAACCGCGCGCGTCGTCGAACTCGAGGAACCCGGAAGTCTCCACCGCGTGCAGAGGTGTTTCTCGCGACGGCGACGCCGACGCGCCTGGGTTTGCCGTTGCCCGCCGTCGACGATCGCATCTCCTCGAGTGCGACGATAATCGTCTCCCGCGTCGCGACGACACTTCGCGGCTGTTTCTCGCCAGCCTACGACGAAAAGGTGCCACCGAAAGAAGAAACGCGATCGATCGAGGGTGTGCGTTAACGCTCGAGTGTCAACCGCGGCGCTCGATTCATCGATCGCTGCTAACTCGGGGAAGACCGTTCTCCCTCGAACCCCTTCGGACTATTATCTTCTACCAGGTGGGAAAAGAACGTGGCAGACCGGAAGTCGCGAGATCACTAATTGCGAGGGCGGTGTTTCCCTTGGACTCGTTGATTTTATTCGTGTGTTCTGCAGCTTGTCGCGATCGTTGCTCGTTGGGGAAACTAACGGTACGGTATAATCGGTTGTTTATGGTGGAAGATTCGATAGAAATCGAATGTCGGTGGTATGAAAATAGAAGAAAGTAGCAAATACGAGGTTGTAGGCGTTGCAGGGTTGTTGTGTCTAGTGTCCACTGGAGAGTTTCGCCTTCAAGAGTTGCTCTCAGGAGTAAAACTCTCGAGTGGAGCCCTAGCTTTAGAGATAAACGGAGACCACCTCTCTCCGCGATATCGGGACGGTTACGAGTTTCTGACATCGGGTGGTGAAGTTGACCTAAGATTCGATCAAATGGGAAGCGTGAATTTTGCTTCCTTCGAGAAGCGCGGAATTCTCTTCGCAATTTTGTTAACGATACAGTAGTTACCCTTATCATTATCAGACTTAGCTTGTAACGTCATGTAACAGGATTTCATTTAATCCAGATGATATATTTGTATTTATGATAACATGGATAGTCTGATAACACGAATTTCGAAGATATAATTATCGCAAAGGGGTTTAGCAAGGGCAAAAGTAAAAAGGTTGCGGGCCTTTGATGGGCAACATTCTCATCCAGATAACAAATTTCGAATAACAGAATCAGAGCACCCCAATTCGTTCGTACAAATCAGATTAAAGCCGGAATCGAAGAATTCAAATGCGCGGTTTGATTTGTGACACCATCAGGCAAGAGTGTACGTGAAGTTTCGAAGCCATGAATTTAACGATGTTATGGTCGCGAATAATTACACGAAGAACCTATTTCTTAGAGCAAAACTGAACAAAGTTTCTTGAATAGAAAGAATTCTCATTCTACAAATGTTCATGCTCAGAATGTAAGTTCGAAGAAATTAGTAAATAATTTCAGTGACCGAACGTTCCTACTTATCAATTTTGAGGAGTTTTTATAATTCCAATCAAAATCTATCCGTCACTGTGACGCCAGCTTTCACAAAGAGTCATTCGCGTCACCAGTCTAGAGACTTCCAAGCAATCCGGGTTGAAGAATTTAAACAAAACGAATGGTGGTCTGCCTCGTCCGCTGACTTCAGTCCGAACGAAGTTCTCAAACTTTCCCTCGAAGGTAACTAGCCGCGGAGCACTCTGGTCGACGACCTAATTCGCGAACTTAATGTCCTGGTTTCGGAAAATCGTCTCGTCCGGTTGTAAAAGTTTATACGCGGGATCATCCACGAGCTCCTTAGACAACATCCGAGGAAACACGTAGGAAATGAATATCTCATGGTAGATGAACGAAGATTGGACAGAATTTTATTTTTCATTTCAAGTTATTTGACACTGTATACCGAGTATATAACACGGACCATAAGAACCAAAAATATCTACTTAATTTTACCGACTCGACTGCACGATTATAGAAGAAAAATAAAATTTAAGCTGCACAGAAGAACGGTGTCAACAACTTGCTAACGCGTTTTGACTCGTATACATTTCTGATTCTACTTATTGTACTTTTACCGTTGATTCATAGTATAATTACACGAATTGGAACCTTTAAATGTAATAGTAAAGCTATGCAAAAGATGGGATAGTTTATAAACCCATCTAACTTCGAGGAGTTGCCACACAATTACTCTGAAAAGTCGATTGAGTCGAGACGCAGTGAGTAAAATGCTCCAGAAAGTCCAATAAATAAGTCTTGTCTTATCTTTCACTCCGGTTCCCCTCTCCCCCAAAATTCATATGCACCCGTGTCCCTGTGTCATCCTTGGTCCGAAAACTTGACACTAAACTTCAGAAACAGGATCCAAGGGATTCCAAGGACCCGAGTCCTCGAAAGGATATCCGAGTTCAAATTGAAAGAGCCCGCGAGATCGCAGTTGGCGCGCGACGCTTAGGAGCGCAAGACACGAGGCTCGAGACAGCATTGTTCCGCAAGAGGGTAAAAAAGTTTGGTGTCGGCAGTGGCGACGCGGAAGGGCGGCCGCGGGGATGTAATCGAGAATGCTGGCGGCGAAGGAGGGTCGCGGTCGGTGACCCAATTCGGGTGGCGGGGTTTTTCGAACGGCGCGGAAGTTGAACGTGACCGGGGAAACTTTTCGTGGCCGTGGCTAGCCGCGCCTCTTGGATCCTCGAGGACTCGGTGTGGCGTCGGTTTTCTTGGTTTTCCGCAACCCCGACCTCCACGGATACGCCTTTAGCCGTACGTCTTTATACAATATTTGTTTATTTATTCGTGTTGCATCGATCGCGACTCTAAGTTCCTCGAGAACT
>NW_026534337.1:8557087-8593016 GCF_026225885.1 Hylaeus anthracinus | reverse complement strand
GAAGTTATAGGTACTTGTAACTTTTAGTCAAATGTAGTTTCGAGATTGTATGTATTAAGATTTGTCAGCGATGTTTCTGAGGCACTCTAATTCGTAAGTGGTTAACATTACAGCATGGCGATTAAGAATCCGTGATACATGAAAGAACTTGAAATTATCTTTTGTTTTAATTTTAAGTTATACCAAACGATAAACTACAAACACTATACTTGTCACGCTTGATGAAATGTGCTTATTAAATTCTAACATCAGTCATACGAAATAGTAATTAATGTAGCAATTTAAGGGATGCATGTCGCCGACTGTGACAACAATAGCGACTACGATCCTTAACCGTGGCAAAAATAATTTCAAGTAGGATGATCTATGGCAGTGATTCTTAATCACCGTCCCGTGAAACCAGGGACGCCGTACCACGCACATTTAGCTAAAGACTTAATGAATGTAACTTTTAATGAATACTTGCTTTTTAGAATCAACCAACAATCCACACTTTCAATTATATTGTCGAATACAAAGAGCAAAAATAATAATATTTCATTTACTTCTTTTCGCCTAATGAACCTCTATTTACAGTTTCCAATAGATTTTGTTTACGAACACCACCACAAATTAAAAATCTGTTGTTAAAACAGCAAGAGAAACTCAAGTATCCATAAAATCCTTTCGATAAGTAATATAAATATATGAAGTGAGCCCGAATTGCAATATTTTTAGAGATACGAAATAACCGAAATAACCCATGAGAACCATAATCTGACGCGGATTAAACCACATATTCTCACGGGTAACTTCGCTGTACTGGAAACAGACTTTATAATGTAAACGTTGCAATTACTTAACGCTAAGAGTTTAACTGTTCGCGAATCATGCCACTGCTCAAAGCGAAAGCTCGCAAGGTTAGCCCGCTTTAGCTCTCATGGTCTCATATAATGTAATTACCAGTTTGTATCTAAAAAAAAAAAGGTGGCAGAAGTAATTTTATCTTTATACATTATGAATAGAGGCAAGCGGCGGTTTTCTAAAAGAAGCAGACGGGCTTGCGGAAAAAATCCAGAGTTAGAACTTGAGCAGTTTTCAGCAATACAGATTTGTTTTATACCATTAACGTTACGAGGATTACTAAAAAAAAAAAAAAAGAATTAATAGCAAATAAAGGAGTCGTAGCGGCCTAGAAGGAGCGATTACTTTAATAGGCACGAGAATAGCTCGAAATTTTGTCCATTAAGAATTTTAAAAGTGATGAAGATCTCGACCGTTCGCATATTAGATGCTTTAAGGATAAGATCGTAATTACTATCGTACGCATGGTGTAATCTAATTTGCAGAAAATGTGTGTTGAACCTTTTCTATTGAAATATCCTTTCCAGAAGAAAAAGTATCTAAGATCTCGACAGGCAATTAGGGGGCAATTAAAGTCAGACTTGAAGTTCGATTCATTTATTAACCCTTTGCACTCGAAGCCTTTTTTCTCTGGTATCTACCAGCAACTCGAGATGCTTTCTGAGCATTTTATTGCCACGAATGCTAAGATTATATTGACTTCGTAAGTAACTTCCAGTTCCAAAGAAATTTAAACGTAAAAAAAACCTAGCGGTGACCGAGAGTCACCTCTCGAGTGCAAAGGGTTAATCCAAGCCTTGTTCCTGATTTATAAAAGAGGTGTAAGAGATCACGCCAAGATCAGCTATCTCATAAACATTTACGAAACATCATGGCGTAGGGACAGTAGGTGTAAGAGTTACGAGGGAATCTCAAACTTTGTCAAAACATTGTTCGGTTTGATGTATCGTATGTACACTTTCTTGTCTGATTAACGAAGACGCTATGAATCAATCATTCGACTGATTCATAGCGGACTTAATTATGCGACAACTGTGGAGAATCTACACGTTCGTCGTCGGTGGATCGCCGCGATTTTTCCAACGTTTTTCAGTCGTGTCGCTTTCTACTTTACGTATGGTGCTTTTTCCACCGTTTGAAATTTGCAGTATATTAACCAGAGGTTTAGCGATATATCATTGTCAACTGCTATACTGTTACACGTTCTCTTGGTTCTGTTGGCCAGACACCGCGTGGCTTCACGACCCCCACGGGTACATCTTTGGCCTTTCTTATCTTTACGCAACATTGTTCTGTTTGATTTATCGTGGATGCACTTTCTTTTCACGATGAAGACGCTATGAGTCGATTAATCAATTTATTCGTAGCAATCTCGTTGCCTCTGGCTTCTGATTTTTGGTGACCTAATGTTGATTGAATTTTTAGCCGCCATCGAATTATTTGCGAGCGTTAGCCATACTTTTAGGTGGTCAAAACAACCCATAGAAGAGTTGCGCTATATATCACGCAGATGTTTACTAGATAAATATTTGCGATAAAAAGCTGTACTGGGGTTCAGAGATCATATATGCATAGTTTACCAGCATTTCGTATAGAAATTATCGAGTAAAAAATTTAAAAAAAAAAAAAAAAAAAACAACAACAACATTCAGTTTGATGATTAAATAACAAAGTATGCCTAGAATAAATACAGAAACATGGAGTCTATTGTATACGTGGTATTTATCTATCGGTAATCGATACTGTAGGGGCCAATTCTTTTTTTGAAATTGCACTTGAAGCACCTAATTACTTATCAATTAATAAGATTTTAAATAAGTTTTAAAATTGGGGGGTGTGCTGCAATAAGGAGATAGCTCAATTTTTTTATGGTTTTGAGATTAGAACATAATCACGGATTTGAAACATTCCTTTTTGTTTGTGGCGCAGTAAGGAGGAAAATTTGAGAAAAATGTAGTTACCTCCTTATTACAGCACACCCTTCAATTACTTCTTTATCAGAGGAAATAAAGAAAATGTACATATGTAGCTCTGTCCTCTCATTCTAATATTACGAAAGATGATCTAATCAACTAACATTTCACTAAATTTCTTTCCCACGCAAGACCAAAAGATTAAAAAACGTAATCGTCGTTATCAGTGGCCAAATTTTGCCCCGAATCTAATTCGCGTTCGTCTTTTCAGTTTAAAGTGCAGGGTGTGTGTGTGTGTGTGTGTGTGTGTGTCTGTGTGTATATGTTGGCAAGAGTTCGAGGAATATATCCACGTCGCCTTCGTCGATTCCAGACTTCCTTCACCCTCTACAACCCCGAACACCGAACACCGAGGATACGACTCGCTCGAAAACGGCCCGTTCGAAGTTTGCGCGCCACGCCGCGCGGCTATTCGCGACCTGGCGCCGGGTAACTGGGGTCGTTTCGCGACAGCTGCACGACGTTAGCGTTCTTTCGTTCCTCTCGCGATATTAGGAGACCCGATGTCAATGGTGGGCATCAAAAACACGTCGACGTCGAGGAAACGGCACGGTCCGCGCCGTTACGGAACGAACGCGGTCGAATTTTTATTTCTCCCGACTGTTTTCTCTTTGCTCGAGCTCGACGGCAAGAAATCATGCCGGGGATCGTAGACGCGTGTCTTTAGACAGTTCTTGGACTGGATTTATTTAAGTGCGCGAGAAAAATATTTTGGATAGCGTTGGTGATACAAGTTCATTGCATTAGAAGTTCAGTTTTGTTCTTTTTGATAAAAGTAGGTAGGTTTATATTTATTACATAGATGGAAGGAAATATTCAGACACTTTTTACAGAGACATTTTTTGGTATCCATTCGGGAGAGAATATGAATGAAGGAAAATGCTTTAAATAAATGTACTGTAAGTAGTATTAAAAAATGATAGAAATAGTGTTGAATAACTTAATTGTGTTAAAGCTCGCCAGCTTTTTCTTTTCACTAACATTGGCTTATTTATATCTATTGCCGGAAAGGAATACTGTGAAGAATTGAAACCTGGCTTCGGCAGGTCAATTCTGGTATAAATACATATATCTTAATTAACAATATTAATTTCCCGTCGTCGTGCAACCACCTCCCTACACATGTCCTTCATTTCCTCCGCATTTTTCGTTCTCTTCGGGTTTCCAAATATCTAGTTCAACATCCTTAAGACGACGTTCGAACCCAGCCAATGGCCTCATCTTTATGCAACACCGTTGTTTGATGCATTATACGTATACTTTCTTTGCTCGCGTAACGAAGACGCTCGATCGATTTATTCATAGCGGTCTCGTTGCCATTTAAAGGGATTTCGTCTCGATCTCTGCGACAACTGCGAAGAATTTACATCTGACTTCGGGGGGCGGAAGGGGTAGGTTAATGCGATTGCAAATGTTTTCGAACCGTATCCGATACTTTCTATATAGTATCGGTAGCGTCGGTTTTTCTATCGTTCGAAATTTCGCGGTTTGTTAACAAGGGGTTTTAGCGATATATCATTGTCAACCGTTACACGTCACATTAACGTGTAAGCAGTCTCTCGCAACGGTGCAGCCCCGATGCATTTTCCATTTCGCATTTGTCATTTCGAGAAAGATTGACAAGCCGAAGAAAATGAATAAATGGCTTTCGACCGAGTCAAAGGTAGAAACGAAATTTATTTTGCAAACGAATCGACGTTGCAAGAAACGAACATTCAAACGCAGGTATCAATTTTGGAAATTCGGTAGTTCCAAAATTAGTAGAGCGAGGCGATGTACTTTTGATAAGGTTTCTAAAAATCGATGATAGGTACTCGATGGCTTTAGGAACGATGAGTGTTAACTTCCACAGAATTAAAACAAAAATAATTCTGGTTCTAAACAATCTTTCAATTAAAGGTTCCTAGATCCCAAATTCAATTGGATATTCAAATCTTCCAAAGCACAGAGTTAAAAAAAAAAAAACACGACTCTACTATTCTTCTATCCTTTTAAACCCTAAATCTAACCCTTTAAAACAAACATAGTTCTGGTTCTAAAAAAATCTTTCAATTAAAGGCTCCTAGATCTCAAATTCACTTGGATATTCAAATATTCCAACCTAAAGTAGAGTTTAAAAAAAAAAAAAAAACACTACTCTACTATTTTTCTACCCTTTTAAACCCTAAATCTAACCATTTAGCTTCAAGAAAATCAACCAAAATAAAATCAAAGACCCAAAGAAACCGTAGAGGTTTCCTCGAGACCCAGAGCCTTAAAAATTCCTTCTGTAGTTACTCGAAACCCTTCCAAAAAAAAAAAAAAAAAAATAATAATAATCGAACCACCTTCGTACGAAATGTTTAATCGCGCTCGATTTTTTCCCGATTTTCGGATCGCTGCGGTTTCCCGGGATGTCGCAAAGTAGGAAGTAACTCTTGACTTTCGGTTGCTTGTTAACTTAAAAACTAGTTTTGACTTCCGTCCTCTTACTCCAGATTACGTCCTACATCCTTCGGTCGTCGTCGGTTATTCGTGGCACCACTTTCGATCCAAGTTCTCGCCCTCGAGAAACTTTTCCTTCGGGGAAGGAACGAAAGGATCGCGACGGAGATACTTTCGCATCGGGGACACCGTGTTTTCGTCTATCGATTATCGGCGATTTTCCCCGCGCGAAAACTTTTCACGGGGATCGTTTTCAGGGCCAACGTCGCCGCGACGACGTAAGGAGGACGAGGAGCGTCCCGTTATTTTCGACGCGGACTAAACGACGGAGGGGTCTAAGAAAGATACGAGAATTACATAAAGCAGGTACGAGCTCGCCCGCAGAGATGAAAATAGACGACAAAAACTTGGCATATTATCGAGGAACCAGAGGGAATAGCCGTGAGCTGGAAATCACTCGCGGAATGAAACGAGCCGGGGGGAAAAATAGTGGAAGAGATTTTTATAAAAATAATTCCGGGTAATTTCTGCAACTAAAAATGAACAACGTGGCGTCGGTAGGTGTTACAAGGTGTGCAAGGGACGATGATTATTATCCAAGAACGTCTATTTTTTCAAATACGTCATTAATTATAAGAAACGAAGATTCGATATTATAATCTTGAGTGCATAAAAGGCACATAAAAGGTTCATAAGGGATAAAGTGTTCCGGATGAAGGGTCGATGTAGGTTCACGTGAAAGGGACGAGAGGTCACACAACATTTACACGATCGGTTATTAATAGACTAGTGCATTTACAACGAGTGTAAACATGTACAAACATACGGGGCTAACGCAATGATATTGGACGAATGCAATAATATCGAATGAGATATCAAATCAAAAAGGTTGCAATATTTTATTCCCGCGAAGTGTACTATTTTTTAAAGCATTATTAACGTAGGTTCTCATCGTGGCAAATTTTATATAAATCCGGTACATCTTATACCTCCTTTCGTGCACTTATTGCAACATTAAATCACAACTTACGATGCCCTCGCGATAATCAGTCCAGCATCTCAACAAATTTGTTAAAATATACATTTATAATAATGCTTCGCATGTGACATGCACTCTGCTACCCTATTACTGAATATTCGACATCTTATTACAACCCCGTCGCAAATAATTTCGCATTTCTAAAAGAAAGATCCCTCGAGAGCCTCGTGATCTGCATCGGTCCACCCCGAAAACCGAAATAATTTCCACTTCTTCGAGTCCCCGGGCCATTACTTTCTCATGTTTAATTCTCGATAAAATGGCGAGACCGATGTCGCCGTACCCTCAATTAATGCTCGCCCACGGCCACGATGGGTTCCCGGTCGCTGGATGATCCAGCGGAGGATCTCCGGTTGATTCCTAGAAGGTTGGAATCGGGAGCGTGTCCGAGTTTGCGGAAAAATTTGACGAACTCCGAGTGCGATTTCTTTCGACGGCTATCGAGCGCGAAAAAATATCAGGGATGGAAAAGAAAAACGACCAGCTAGACGTCGCGACGTTGACGTCGACGTCGACGTAGACGGAGAAGAAGGTGGAATGGTAGACGAAGAAGAAGACGAAGAGGAGGAGGAGGAGGAGGAAGAAGAAGACGAAGACGGGGAAAGGGGAAGTATATACAGCGTCGAACGGTATCGTAGCAGTGACCTGCGAAAAGATTGGCGAAGCCAGCTAAGTGCGTGAGTGGAAAAGGGATGCAAGCCTGACGGTTGTCGATGCCAGTGGAGGTGGGAAAGGAGGTGGCGGAGGTTGGGGGTTGCTAGTGGTGGGAACTATAATGAGTGGCGGCTGTGTCGGGCGGAGGGAGGAGGACGAGGATGAGGGCGGTGAGCCGGAGGGTGTGGGGTGAGGACGAGGGTGAGGCAGAGCGAGAATGAGCTAGGGGAAAGAGAGACGGGAAAAGCGAGGAGGGACGGGAGGTGGCCGAGGGGTGGTAGAGATGGTTGCAGAGAGGGATTGGGTAGGGTAAAACGAGATGGGCGAAGGGTACAGGTGGCGAAGGAGGGTTGGTCGGTGAGTGTGGGAAAGCGTGTAGCCTCTGCCTCCACCCTTTTCCACCCACACGGCCACCCTTCTGCCAGCCTGCTGCTCGGTCCAAAGGGGAGACAGGAGGGGCCAGAGGGGCAGGAAAAAGGGAACTAGAGCTGGCCGAGGGGGACGGGAGGGCCAGGAAGGGGTTGTCGCACGCCTATCCGCTCGATAGCAGCTTACAGTCCGTGCACGTTCGTTACCCCCTAGAATTTTGTGCCCCATCTTTTTAGAGATTCCCGGGAACGGAAAGATTTTTTCCCTCCTCTGATAACCTCGACCAATCCAACATCCGCGTCCTAGGTCTCCGGACGAATCCTCGCTAGGGTAGTTTTTCGAGCGATCGGACCGATCGCTCGATAATTCTCTCTCTCTCTCAGGACTCTACAAAGAAACTAACGATGAGTCTAAGAACCGAGTTGCAGACTCAACCCTTATACACACCCTTCAGTTGAACAAAAAAATTCGCAACGGAAACAACTGTTCGCGCACGTAAATGGTGAATTTTTAACGAGACTGTACAACAAAAAGGTCTCGATGGCTAGAATTTCTTAGAAGAATGTCGTTAAGCGAGTCTACACGGCGTTAATACGTGCTCGCTCGCAAATTGTGGCAGTTGGATGCCCCCGCCGTTACCGTACGTACGTACACGATGGAAAAGAGAGCATTCACGGTACGCTCGACTGTTCCGTAGGTCTCCGTGAACGGGACTTCGTCCTGGAAAACCCTGAAAATTGATTTTCCAGGCGCGGTCTCCCGCGGTACCCACGCACAGGTCTCTCTCGGTTCCATCGATTTTCACCTGGCTCTCCTCGCATACCCTGCACAACTCGAACTGGAACCGGTCGTTCATTCAGACGGCCAGGACGAAAAGAACGAAAAAAATCTGGGTCAACGAAATTTCGGGAACCCGACGGACCTCCACGGGAAACATCGGGGACGGGTCCGTCGATATTTGAGTGCGCTTTTCCACGGCTGCACAGCTTGAAACGCTAAAGACCGTGACGTATGGTGTTAGAAGCTCCCGCTGAATAGTGTAAACGATAATTAAGGTCAAAGTTTCAGACGGTATTTATAGTATTACGAGAACTCTGAAAGAGCTTGACTCAACGATGTCCCCTAACGCGAGAATTTTACAGTTCGCGTTTTTTCGGTTGAATTAAATTTTAATATCTGTAATCCTGTTTATACGAGGGGTTTTTTTTCACATTCGAGATGCATGAGTAATGGTGCGATTTATTTGGTAAATGTATTTCATGAAATGCGATGGGTATGGCTAGGTTTCTCTGGAAGGTCCAGCATTTTTATCGGTGATTTTTGTAACGTATACATTTTTAAATCGTTCAATTATAAACGAAATATCGAGGCGAGGGTAGTTTTTCTAAAGGCTAATAAAACTGCAGGCTTATATAAACAGGATTAGAGACTTCAAAATTTAATTAAAAAAAGAAGGCGACCTGTAAAAGTTATCTGGGTGTCCTGGACGCAAACGAAGGCTTTAAGGATCAAACTTTACAGTGTCACTTTTGCGAAGAGTCCTTATAGAGGGATAGGTAATAGGATAGGTAATAGTCGCGCGCGAAAAGTTTGCTACTAGACTCGAGACGTCTCCCAGTTGGTACAGGAAGAATTTCTTTGGATGCCAATGGACGGATGCAACTGTGCCATTCGGGTTTTATGAAAAGATTTGGAAGTATGGAAAATTGTGAGTATGGAAAATTGGGAATATGGAATCCGCCTTGATTTTAGGAGCGAACTTCTCGCGCGCGACTAGTAAATTTCCTACAACTTTAACCTTAAATATCTTCTAAGCTCCTGAGTGGGGATAACTACGACTGGATATATCGATATCTTAAGTCATCGGGAAGAAGTTTGAAATATAGACGTGAAGTTTAAATATTCGTGAATCTTTTGGTGAAGTTCACTTATTGGTGGAATGTAGATGAACTGCGGCCATTTCGTTTTTAATAACAAAACAGAACCCGAGGACAACGCATAACAAAACTACAAATTGCAATAAATTAATAACTTAATAACTTTGAAAGTAAGTTTGAAGTACATAGGTCAACCCTCTTGGTAGTTTCATCGTTGAAGATAGATGAGGAATTACAATTCCACGAATTAGAAAAGAAATACTCGTAGAATTTTCTATGACGTACCTGCTTGGGACTCTGTTTCAAGAAAAACAAACCCTCCACCTCGCCCAACTCTACAGCTTCAGCCCCTAAGAAATAAACTCCACCCTAATAACACGCATTCAGTTTACCGAAAAAATACTTTAAATATGACTCGTCGCGCGAGTATATGACTCATGACTCCCGACGTCAACGTTTGGATTCCCAAATCGCTGGTGGAGGTTTCGAAACACGCTCGGCGACGCGACGCGCGCGGAAAACCCCCGAACGAGGAGGTTTCCAGCGACCGCGGTGAATTACGAGGCATGCGAAAAATATGGCGGACGATAAATTCTGTTCGCGTACGGTCGTTGAAGCCAACGACGATGCCGCGCGACGGCGGACGTGGAAACACGAGCACGAGGAAAAATGTAACGGCGCGGCTGGGTCCTGTTGCGCCTCGAACGTCTGAAAGTCGGTAAAACGAGTTAAGTCGGTCGGACAGGGGAAACCGAAACTCTTTCGACTTTGAAACTTTCCGAGCGCCCGGGACGAATTTACGAACACGTCCTCTCCTCTCTCCCCTCCTCTCTCTCTCTCTCTCTCTCTACACTCCTTGCTCCGCCGAAAGATCGGCGAACTCGACTTTGCACGGCGTTTCGCGTCTTTTTGCATTCGCCACCGTCTACTGGTGCTAAACTAGGAATGCTCGTGGGAATTTTTGCGCTGCAATGTCAGGTATGTTTGGAAAAGATAGCATCGTGGGTGGAACGAATGCAGCCATCTCGCGAGGACGGTTCTCAGCGGTTTCATCGAGGGGTTGCGTTATGGGGAGATGCAAAATGGTGAGAGTACTTTGAAAATTAACTTTTTGGGGGGGTTGTTCGCTATTTTAGACTTACGGGAGGTGTGTGTGTGTTGTTTGTAGAGTATGGGAATATTTTTGGTTGTTTGTTTGAAAGTCGGAGGTTGATCACAAATAATTTTGGGAGTTGATTTGGCAGGTTTCTCTAGAGTGGTGGTTTCTCGTGATTGGCGGATTCTGTTAATCTAAATTTAAGTTTTGACTTGGTATTCCTCTGGCCAAATTTGAAACAGAGTGGAGGACGTTGTTTTAAACGGGTACTCCTTTCTGGGCCAAAAAATAAGTTCTTTGGTCTCTAACATATTCCTACCAAACTATCTTTAGAACATTATGAAAATGAATTCAGCAGCAGAGTTGTAAATTCAACAGCACCTTGTACAGTTATACAGTCAGTCCCATAAGTATTCGTACCTTGTATGACTGTTGAAGAAATTTGTCTAAATGAAACGATCAGTTTTATGTTTCTAAATAAAGATTTGATTGTAAATAAGTTATATTCTTGATGAAAAATTTATTAGGGAACATCATACCTATTATTTAATTTAGTAGCCTTAATTCTTTAATAGGCGTATAGGTTACGAATATTTATGGAACTGACTGTGCATGTATGAATAAACTTGCCAAATTTGGAAAGTGTACACCAAGGACTATGGCTGCAGAAAAGTCATGAAAACTGTCTAGGAACTGGTCGACAGGAAAAGTAGTACCCCTTTTAGCACAAACTCATACTATACACCTGATCACAAAGAACTTTCTTCCCTTAGGTCAAACATGACCCTGGTGATCAAGCACACCAGTCTGTATTATATAAATCTAACCCTCCCTTCGACAACACCTAGACAAACCTCCAAAACTTTGACTGATCGCTAAACCTACAATCCCACCCCTGTGATAATATCCTTTCGTTACATAAAAACATCAGACACATCGCAGCTGTTTTATCTCCATCGCGACTAGGTTCATCCTCCTCGTCTGGGTGGACCACTGATCGACTGGTAGCCTCGCCACCCTCTTAGGGAGGCAAAAACAAGCCCCGTGGACTTTCCGCGAGGGAGGCGTGACGTAGGCAACGCGGAAAGGTCGAGGGAAGTCACGTTGGGTTAGGTTAGCGTCGTGAACGACAGGGAAGGGTCGCGTTTCGCTTCGATAAAGTTTGTTCGATCGGCCGTTAGTCTTGTTCGAAGGGACGGGATCCTCCGGCGTGCGTGTAAACGGGCGCCAGAGGCCATCGAACGGAGAGTTTTTCTCGCCCTGGGAGAAACAGAGTTTCCCTCTCGTTTTCCTACCTTCTACCCCTCCCCCTCCCCCCCTTTTTTCTCTACCCTCCGATCCCCCGTCCGTCCCGGTCTGGGTCGCGTCGACGACGTTGACTTTAAGAGCGAACGAGCCAAACGTTCGGGTTTCCAGGGAAAGCGTGCAACGGCCGCAGCAGACGCGAGCGTTTAACTTTGTTCCGAAGTTCTCCAAGGTCGTGTGGTGCGGCTGTAGGTCGGTGGTGCGAGAGGTGGTGAGACAGGGAGGACAAGAGGGAGAGAATTTCCGAGGCCGCGTCATAAATCTCTATCTGCCGCTGCCGGGGGTAAACGCTCGCGGGTTATACTTCGGCGACGTCTGTAATTTCGCGCCAACGGAACCACCCTCCCTGGTGCCTCTCCGTCCCACTCGCGACATCAGCGCGAGCTACCCTCATCCCCTTGTCCCACGCCGTTCTTTATTCTCCCGTTTCTCCGTGCCTTTGGCGTTTCGTCCCCGGCCACGTATCAACGGGTTACCGTGACGAGCAGACCTGGCCACTCTTCGTGAATAATAGACAACCGTGAATAAAACACATGGCTAACCGAGGAGGGGGTAAAGTTCTGCTTTTTGAGAAATGGAGGGTTCGATGCTTAATCCATCGCTGGGCAACTTTTAAACTTGCTCTGGCGGCAGGATTTAATACGATGCGTGCATTCTGTGGTATTATTTTGATTATAGGAAGAGGTACTGAATTTGTTGTTTTTCGAATCATATTTTGGGTTTATTCTTTGCAGTAATTCTTCATGTTTGGTCACGTTCACTGTCCTTTTAAAGGGCAACGATATACCATTCACTAGATTGGTTATTTTTTAACATGTTCCTTCTTAACCAGTCAGCTGTGATTGACGAGTATACTCGTCATGAGTCAAATTTACTTGCCATTGGTTATGCAAGAGCATTTTTAACCGACTTCGAGATAGGAGGAGGTTACTCAATTCGATATGTATATCTTTTTTCACGTATTAATTTGAATAGCAGGAGTATAAATGGCATTAATTTTGTGCAATCCAATATTACACCGTGTTTGACGACTATACCTATCTCGATTCTCACGGCACACATAGGTGCGCGCTCTGGAAACAGAACGCAGAAGCCAACTGGTTAAACAACATATTTAAATTTCGGTTCGATAGATTCCATTTTATCTTCGCAACCAAATGGAAAAATGACGCTTCCAGAAAAATGCGCTCGAATCCCACACAAATTTTGTAGCGTTCCTACGAATGTATATTTCTTCTTTATCAGCGTAGTACTATTACCAGAAAAAAAAAAAAAAAACATCGCAATAGTTCCTCATTTTGTAGACTTGGAACAAAATTGCCGAGGTATGGTTAATTTTTCGCTCGTCCCGCCAGAAATGCCTCTCAATTCACGTCGCATCGGGGTCGAATGATAACCAGTATATTCCTTTCGATTTAATGGCGCGATGCTAATTCCATTTATCGACTTAAACGTTCGTTCGCGATGTCGACGTTTAAGTCAATTACCGGGGCCGGAACATAATTTCTTCGGCGCAACGGGGATAAATACGCGCGAAGGAAACTCGATAAGAGGAGTCGAGGTGGATCCGCAGCGAGTTTCTCCCATCGATCGAAAAATCCAAGGGGTCGGCTAAACAAATTTCCCACTTCGGACAATAATTTCTCGCGGGTGAAGCGACCAGCTCGGCCCTGCGATTTATGACTAAACTTCCGTGAGAGAGGTAGAGAAAGAGAGAGAGGGGACGAAAATAAAAAGAACCGACCGAGCCTGACCCAGACCTATTTAATCCGTTTGAACGGCGCGCGTTTTGTAACACCTGCTGCACAATCGCGCGCCCGCTGACAAGTAGTTTCTCTAAATTGCCGCGACGACACAAAGCGTGAGAACGGCTGTTCCGCGGGAAAGTGCTCGAAAAAGCAAAAATGCGCGGTAATTAAGAGGGTTTGGGGTGGGAGTGGGTGCAGGGGGTAGACGGAGAAAAAGCGTTTTCCCTCCTCAACAACGCGGCGCGAGCTCTTAACGATACAAATAATGCGCGAATTATCGCGGTTCCGAGCCGCTTCGCGTTTCATTCGACGACGGAGAAATCGTTTCGACGCCGAAACCCCACCGACACCCGACAACGCTCGTTTAAACCTCGCGATAACTTTTCCTCCGAAACCGTTCCATTTATTCGTTTAATTACGGGAAAAATTTCGAGTATTAGCCAGAGACGGCTAATAGACTGAATGAAATGCCAACGACAAGTCTACTTTCGGCTTTTTCATCGGGCTGTTCTGTTTCTGTCTACAATCTCATTGTGAAGGGTTCTCCCAAAGGGAATTTACGTGTTTGTTTTGTAATAACGGAACGTGGACACTTGAGAAACTTCAGATCTTTCAAAGGTCGATTTATATGATCCTCACAGACCCGGAACGTATCCGTTCAACACCGTTTATAAAAGTATTCTATAATGCAATTCGATAGGTGTTTATACATATCGTATCGTATCAACACAGACACCTACCGACATCGGTCCGGCCATTCGGCATTCTCGCGAAGAATACTTTATCGGATACGGAACGTGTCGGACCGTGTCGGCGCTGACAAGTATGCATATGTTTCGGTTCCGTTCAGACTTCAGACACAACCGTGACAGCAAAAAGTTAATAAGACGATGATTTGCGGAAAGCTAATAGAAATTGTCCGCGATTATTCTCTTTTGTATAATCAAGAGGATAGAAAGTATAGCGATACTGACAAGAAAGAAGCAGCATGGGTTGAAATCGGGAAGAAACTGGGGCAATCTGGTAGATATAATACATATATATATATATATATATATATATATATATATATATGTATGTATTATATATATATATATATATATGTATTATATATATATATATGCAAAAACTAGAATACATTTTATTTTATTGGTCCTATCGATTCGTTACACCAAAATTAGCATGCTTTCAGCATTTTTGAGCATTCTAAAAATTCTGTAGCCATTCGAGACTTCCATTTGGACTACTTAAATATGATCTAAAAGTCGTCTGTTAGTTTTTTGTAGAGTGTCCAATATTCTCCTTCAACTTTTCTTCTTCTCGAGCACATGTGCACACCAACACGGCGGCATCTTTTTTTTTACAACTTCGTCCGCATCTAATAGTATAGCTATTACAACAAAATCTCGCATACTTTTAAATGTGAAAACATTTTTCCTGTTTGTGCTATTACGTGCCTTTACGAAACGCTTTCTGTTAACTGACTGATCGTTACCACCGAACGTATAACATAAACACTCGTGTCTGTGTCGGAACGGAGCCGATACGGAACCGTTCCTGGTCTGTGCGGATAGTATAAATCGACCTTAAAGCTTCGAATCTTAAATGTGACTATGTGTATTGTTGAAAATTTTGTAAAACGCTGTATAAATATTGGGCATTGGGGCAAAAAATAAACATACAAATTTTAAAACCTAAATACATTTTAATGAATCTTTAAACCTTTGACAATTATGTTTCATAGTATTATTACGTTTTGCTTCACTATTTGCCTCATGACATCTGAAATTAGTCACGTTGATCTATTTATCTTTTCTTTAATTTACGTTGTAATTCTTGTATTACATGACTTTACCAAAAGAATGTGTGCAATATCCAACGTCGAGGTTGTAATAATCATTCTGAAATAAACAGAAAGATGATTTAAATGTACAACAGAACTTTGTTACGTTTGATTATAGAGGTTATGTGTCTCTTAAATTTTGACAAAGAAACAACTAAAAGCAAAAACTACGTGAACGGCTACAGTCTACACACTTCCTAAAAACAAATGGTGCAAAGTTTTGTCTGGGCGAATTTAGGCGATTTTTGTAATTGAATAAAACATTTATAACTTCTACAATCGAATGTAACAAAGTTCTGTTGTACATTTAAATCATCTTTCTGTTCATTTTAGAATTATTACAATTCCAACATTCGATATTGCGCACATTCTTTTGGTAAAGTCATATAATACAAGAATCACAACTTAAATTAAAGAAACGATAAACAGATCAACGTAATTAATTTCAGATCTCACGAGGTAAATAATAATAATACTAAGAAACATAATTGTCAAAGGTTTAAAGATTCATTAAAACGTACATAGATTTTAAAATTTGTATGTTTATTTTTTGCCCCAATGTCCAACATTTATACAGTGTTGTCCCACTGTGCGCCGGTCCCCGGAGACCGGCACTAGACTTTTCGTTGGGCCGGTGTCGGTCGTCTTCTTCACTTTCGAACATTTTCGGTCTTATAGGCAATAAATATTCCCAAAAACAAACTAAATTTTGTATTCTCGAATGATATGTACGCTTCCGTGACTTTCTACCAACCGATCGCTTCTCGCAGGTAGATTTCCATTGGCTGTCCCATGGTCTCACTCCAAGACTTTGAAATTTTGCCGAAGTCAAACATCGCGACTACAGAATTTGTCACGCTTGTGTGTCGGTAGCCGACAAAGTCGTCAGCAGATTAAGCACTACACAGTGCGTGAAGTCGCGTGCTTTCCAATCGCGGTCACCCTGTATCATCGCATCATTTGAGACGCTTGCTCGCTGCCGATGTCGGCTGAATGCAAAGGACAGAAATTTCGGCGCCGCGCTCAACGCGTTAAGCAATCAGATAGGCTACACCATTTGTTTTTTTACGATAGAATTGATAGAAAGATAGAATCGTAAAACCTTCTTTGAAGAACTTTTTACTTTTGTTATTGTATTCAGCCTAACACATTTATTTATTATACGTGCGTGTAACTGTATATAACGAGAAACAGGATTATTAAATTAAACATTATCGATTATGTTGCACGAATGCAGAATGTTGTTGAAAAGACTGCAGTTGAATATTTTCTCATGCATCACGTTGAGTACGTACTACTTAACGATAAATACAAAACAAGTTTACAAAAAAGAACAGCTTATCTCATTAAGTGGTTATAAAACGTCGTGCAACTATGATTTAGCACAAAGTAACAGATCTACATACAGACTGAAGGTGTCGATGTTAATTATTCTTTATAATATTACACTCGTTCTGTTCTGAATGCGCCGGTATCGACGTAAAATAAGAACAGAAGTAAAAATAATGTTATACCGACGCGAGCCTACGCAGAAAAGAGGAGTCAAATGTCACGCCCAAGGTTGTGTGTGCTATTAGCTGGTGAAAGCAGCGAGATTTTGCACCGTCTCCTTCGTTAAACGTAGGACAGACGAATAACGATGAGACGCCGTAACGTCCACGAGATAAGAAGGTAAAAAGTCGATAGGAAAAGTTCATCCTTTCCTCCAAATGAATTTTCACGTAGATTTCGAATGCCTCGATTAAGCTATTTTAAAAAATAAAGCGGCTTTCCGGTTTAGAACTTGATTAGTTCGTCGAAACGTCGTTACATATGTAATCCGCAATGACTTTTACTTTTGCGTCTAAGATTGATCGTTTCGAGTGGAACATTTTATTTATTCATAGATTCGATGCGATAGGCTATTTTCAATTTATCGAACCTCGAGCACTTGCCGAGCGAACTTTTTTGTCCCGTGCGAGTCGCTTCTAAACCGTATTAATTATATTTTATTTCACGTACATCGATACCGATTGGGATATTTATACAACTAACCAGAAAGATAACTTCGTGAGAAAATGTCCGTCGAGGTTGAACTGATCAGGTTTTATGGGTTAACTAATTTTCAGTTGCTAAGTTAAATGTGTTTAAATTACACCTAAAACTTAATCTTCCACGTTTACTATTATCTTTTATGTTCGTATATATTTTTTCAATTGTACTTGTATCCCAGAGACCAGAATTCGGGCGAAACTTGTAAAAATAAATACACGGTAACTTTTCCCGAAAGAAGAATGAATGTCTGCTAATTTTTTCCCAGAAAATAACTCCAATTACAAGAAAAATGCACCGGCAATTCTTTCCGGTTTAACAACACCCATAACTTCGCGTAAGGAGGCGAGCGCTTTCCATTTTCTTTCGTTGACGATAACGGTCGATTTATCGTCGCGAGTTTACGAAACGAAGTCGGAACTTTCAGACAGTTTGTCGACAACGTTTGACCCAGACCCCCATTGAAATTCCCCCCCGAGTCACCCCGTCTGCCATGGATATCGGTCGAACTTAAACGGTAAAGATTCTTGGCGCGCTTCCCGCGAACCTTGGAAAAAGCGCGGCTTCGTTTCTTTCGACATTTCTAACGAGCAATTAAAACTACTTTTCCAGGGAAGTGTTTACACCTGAGCGGGCTGACACCCGAACAATTGACGGCGGATGACGATTACAAGCTGTTGCGCTTCGGGATCGGTTTCACAAATATGGTGGCTCGCGCCACCAAAGGCAGCGCCGATCTCACGAGGAAAGAAATAAAAGAAGGTCAGTAAACGAAACGGATAAAATGTAACAATCACGAAAAGACTATTGTTTTTTGTTCGTCGATCAATTATTAATTTCTTCCAATCAGATATAAATGTATCGGTAGCAACGACAATAGTGTATCTATTTCTGTTCATTGGTAAGGAAAAGATTAATTGCACAACTTGCATACAACATTAGTCTTGTAAATTAAGGGTGAATCAATTTTCTTTTTTAACTAAATTATTGCAACTGCTTAAAAAAGAAAATTGATCGAATGTTTGTATTCTTTCCAAGTTAACTATTTTTAAGTATGTAGAATTATAGAATTATAGAGAATTATAGAATGTAGAATTCTACATATATTTTTTCAATTGTACTTGTATCCCAGAGACCAGAATTCAAGCGAAACTTGTAAAAATAAGAATGTAGAATTATAGAGAATTATAGAATTCGTCATAAGGGAATTCGTTTTTCGTTTTTCATTGCTAAAAAGAATGTACACCTCGTTCAAACGAAACAAAGGTCGAATTGCTAACCAAGGACGTAAACGGGCAGGTCTTCCTTTCGCTTATATTTATTCATTAATTTATTTTAATAGATCGGGGATGTCGTATATCGTTACGTGGATGTACAGAATGTTTGAAGCATGATAAGAAGTATAAAATTAACGGTTGAAGGTTACGTCAACGCGAGAAGCGTTCAACATTCATTTTCGAAATTCCGACTGACGGGAACTGAAATAATGGAAGTGGTTAACCGCTCGCCAAAAAGCGAAAAAAAAAAAATCGCATGAAAACATTTTCGATGAAACGCACGACGCATTAAAAGAGTGGCTTCCATTTGAAGCTTTAATAAAAAAAAAAAGGCAGAAAAACTGCATGATCATTTCGTTTTTTTTTTTAAATTTAAAAATTGCTGAAACGCGATACGTTCTACTTCCGGTCCTCGTATTTGACAAACGATTGCGCGCAAAGACGATCTAATCTCAAAAAGCATTGAAAATTAGAATACTTCGCCATTAAAAAAGTTTCATTTAGAATACGTCAGAGATAGAAAATTGAGAACAAAATGGCGGACAGATAATTAAATAGATAATTAAACTGTTTTCAGATTAAGCTGCTACGTATGGTTAATAAATACTCGTCTAATGACACGTTACCAGTAGTAGCCAAAAGGGCAATAAACGTATCGAATTTATCTTTCGTAATGTTCCATTTGAACGCCAAATTTTCGAACTTTTATCAAACGAGGAACAAGCACGATCCCTTCGTTGAACGTGAACCATACCGTGCGCACATGGACGATAAAAACTAACCCATTTCCGACACGGGCATCGTGCTGCTACGTACTATCAGTCGTTCGCGACGGAAAGATCGAGAAAAGTTTTCAACGCATAAGACCCTCTCGTAAAAGACAGAATCTATTTCTACCGATTTAGCGTGTTTGTCTCAGACAAAGTTAAAATTAAAATATACACACGAGATGAATTTATAAAAAAAAAGACGTGATATGTCACCAGTTCAATTGTATATTCAATGCTTCGTTTATCTGAATCGAATATTTCATTCAAACCTTTCGTTCCCGTCACTTTTTCTTTCGATAATTTTGTATACGCAACGACGAGATAAGTGCTACTCCTCGTAACATAGCGACAACCTCTCGCACAAAAAAATACATCGACTCCCAAGACGATAACCGTTCTTAATACATTGCAACGATCATTATTCCGTTCTGAAATACACTTGGTTGCCTGCGTTCTCGTCTCGGAGACGGAGGCTGATTAATATGGTTCCTCGTGACCGAAATTATAGCCGAACGAAGCCACGTCCTTGACAACGGGCAATTTTCGTTTTCGCGTTGGTAGTCCGAGATGGACGGAATGCTTATCCGGATACGAATATTTATTTTACTACGGAGTGACGTCTTTAGAAATGTTTCGTTAATAAACGAAGCTCTGAAGAGCTTCGTTCGAGACTTTTTGCGACCCGGTGCCTGGAGATTGTGACTCGACGAACGAATGCAACGAATGAAATAAAATAACGGACGCAGAACGCGACGAACGCGGAACAAGAGACAAGGTTCGCGAACGAAAATGCAAGCAACAAGGAGCGTGTATCGATAAACGTCGGTTTACTTACTGCGTCTGGATGTTTGCCAGCACCGAGAAGTTTGACGACGAATAACAAAGCCTCGATTCACTGGATCTATCGGATGTCGCGATCGCTGAACTCTTCCTGTTTGTTGGTGACGAGTTAAATCGATCGTCGCACTGTCCACGTAACTGGTATATTAACTTGGAGAACAATCAAATAAAACTAAACGAGAATCTCACGATCGGCTTTGACTTACCATCAGCCCGCTGTGAGATCGTCGCCGCGAAGAGGACTGGCGGCACGCGGTATTCCAGTGTTGCCAACCTCGCCGCTTGAAATTCTCTCGCGCGCAAGAATCACGGTTCACGTATCGCGCTAAAGACAATAAACGACCCGTGAGCGTCGAGATAACGAAACGAAATACGTTCGGTCGTCGTAGACATGTTTCTCTAATTACCCAGCGATCGATAATGTACAGGGTGTCTTGGAACACACGGTACAGACGGAAAATTAACAATTTTCCCTAGCCGGTTCCGGCGTAGGTAGTTCCCGCGCTTTCCAATCAATTAGTTCCATAGTTTTACGTAGGGCGGGAACTTTTGAAAAGGTTAACGTTACCAACAGGTCGGCGTGGCAACAGGGTACATTGAAGTTTGCATAAATACACGTGTAGAGGACTAGAACTAGACGGAATAGAAAATTCGTAAAGGTGAACACTTGTAATGTGGGAACTAAATGTATTAGGTTGTCCCGAAAGTTTCTTTCGCGAGTTGCACTCAATTATTTTAACACACATTCTGGGAACGCACGGTGCAGACGAAAAATTAACAATTTTCCCTAGCCGGTTCCGGCGTAGGTAGTTCCCGCGCTTTCCAGTCAATTAGTTCCATAGTTTTACGTAGGGCGGGAACTTTTGAAAAGGTTAACGTTACCAACAGGTCGGCGCACAGTGGGACGACGCTGCATAAATATTGGACATTGGGGCAAAAAATAAACATACAAATTTTAAAACCTAAGTACATTTTAATGAATCTTTAAACCTTTGACAATTATGTTTCACGGTACTTTTACGTTTTGCTTCACTATTTAAGTATTTACCTCGTGGCATCTGAAATTAGTCACGTTGATCTATTTATCTTTTCTTTAATTTACGTTGTAATTCTTGTATTATATGACTTTTCGTACTATCGATGTACATAAACAGTTTTTCCATTTTTCGAATTCACGAAAATCGATATTTGATCGCCGAAAACTGTTTCGTCCCATCGTGCGGCGTGGCAAAAGGGTACATTGAAGTTTGCATAAATACACGCGTAGAGGACTAGAACTAGACGGAATATAAAATTCGTAATGGTGAAAATTTGTAATTTGGGAACTAAATGTATTAGGTTGTCCCGAAAGGTTCTTTCGCGAGTTGCGCTCAATTATTTTATGTGGTCGTGTTTATATATATAAACAATCTAATTTCATATTCATGTTGTAACAGTAATGGAGCATAATGAATCGTGCACAATTCAGTAATGTAACATAAAACATAAAATATTGTGGATGTATTACTTATTAATAAAGCGAAAGAAACTTTTCGGACAACCTAATATATACAGGGTGGGTTACAGAACTTGGAATAATTTTATCTCTTTTCTGAGTGCAATTGGAAAAAATATTAAAAGTTAAAGGTGAATGATTCGACGAGGACCGTATATCCCTTATTTGCAACCGTATTTTTAACTAGAAATGCATATTTTTGGTTGTGCATATCGATTATTGAATCAGACGGAATATAAACGGTACGAGACCAGTTAATCGAAGTCTCGTTACTTAGCGAGATATTTAATTTCCTCTCTGTAATATCAAACGTTGCTCGATCGCCCACGAATTCGGAAACTGCACAAATTCCAAACTGAAAGTATTTTTATACGACCCTCGATTCATAAAACGTTTAAGGAGGCTCTAGTCTAAATAGAAATAACGCCAAGAAAATGATAAAAATTTGTATACGGGTTAGATTTTATCCCAAAAACACCCACAAAAATTTTAGAAAGGGTAGGGTACCTAAAAGCTAAGAAATAAATGTTTCAGTTTTTCACTTTTTAACGTGGGCTCTTATGGGAAAATGCGTTTTCAACACACTCAATTACGTGCTACAAAGTAATTGACGCCGAGATTGGATCGAAAATTTTATGCATGATAGAAAAATATCTAAAGAAAATATATTGATTTACAAAATACTCCGAGGTTACTTGTAGTATTAATAATAACTTAAGGAATACTAGGATAATGCGTTTTGTCTCCTGCTATTGACATAGTATGAGAGATCTGGCACGCTGTACGAGACGTTAGAAAACGCGCGTTCATATACAAACAGTACTGTAGTTTGTCTGAAAATAATTGATTTATATTACTTTATGATACAATATAAATATATAATAGATATAATAACGACTAAAAATCAATGTTTAACATAATTTTTTTTATTTCGATACAAAATTGCGAACAATTGTAATATTCAAAATACTATGCCAGATCTACTACTACGTGAATCAAGCGACGATAGTAATTCTATTTTGACTTACAGCGTAACTGTAGAGCCTCCTTAACATTAAAAACTTTGTTAATTCACCAATTGCGCCAAGTGCTTCAGAAACAAAATACGTACAAATGTCCTATTCGATGCTATTAAATCGTTTTGCTTTCGCAGGTAGTCACATTCTGTTAGAGAAATTACGGAAATACAAGCCCAAGATCGCGGTTTTCAACGGAAAACTCATCTACGAAGTATTCTCGGGGAAGAAGGAATTTGGATTCGGAAGACAACCCAATCTGGTGGAGGGCACCAACACGGTAAGACGAAAGACTAATACTGCGATGTTTATCCAACGATACGTTTCTAATAACGCGATAACAATTGCAGTACATGTGGGTGATGCCATCGAGCAGCGCGAGATGCGCGCAACTGCCTCGCGCGGCGGATAAGGTGCCATATTACGCGGCGCTGAAGAAATTCCGCGACTTTTTGAACGGGACGATCACGCATCTGGACGAGTCCGACGTGGTGTTCGCGGACACCAAGCTCAAGAAAAAGGACCACGAGGCGATCGAGGACAAGAAGCCCGGCTACTGCGACGATCTGACGAACGAGGGGGACAGCAGGATCACCGACATTAACGGAACGATCGTGAAACAGGAGCCCAACTCCCAGATACCTGGAAAGAAGAAGAGGGGCAGACCTAAGAAGATAAAGAATCCCGAAGATCAACCGCCGCCGGATCCCGAGAAACTGGACGCGAACGGGGAGGTGATAAAGAAGCGCCGCGGCCGTCCCAAGAAAATCCACCAGCAGCAGAAACAACAGGAAAGGGAGATGAGGGAACGGGAACAGCAACAGCAACAGCAGCAACACCAGAGTATGGGTCACCTAGACGGCTACGGTGGGGTGGTTCCAAATTGTTTCTCGCCACCTAAGACGTTCGCTCACATGGCCCCGTATCCTCAACCGATGAACGACTCGGGCTACTACGGGCAGGGTATGAACGACAGTCCCTACAGCATGAACGCGAAGCAGAGCCCCGTACACTTGCAGCACTACAGCCAAAGCCCGAAATCCATGTCGCTCTCGTTCACTCATTCCGACCTCTCGTCGGAGATCAACACCGCGATCTCTTCCGAGAACAACTTGGAGCCATCGCCGTTGACTTCGCCCAGCGTCGAGCACCCAGACTTCGAGCCTCCGACGAGCATCTCCCAACAGAACATGAACAACGATCATCGTCAGTACAATCCAGCTGGAAACGGCGAGAACGGCCACCACGGTAGCCCCGGAACCCCGTCTCATCCGGGTTACCCGAGTTACATGGGCTACCACGAGCAAACCCCCGACCCCCACAACCCTCATCCCCATCAAACCACCCCAACGCCGTTGAGCCAAGCAACCGACGACCACTCTCACCACTCCCATCCGACTCCTCCGCACACGCATCCTCACACGCCCACCCACTCCTCCATGTCCCCTCACCATCCCCACGAGCAGTACGGCATAAAGAGGAACCAAGACGTGGCGTCGAAGAGTCTCAGCGACCTGGAATCTCTAGTCGACCAGATACCCAGCATAGCCGACGGTGGCAACCAACGTCTCCAACACTCCCATCCCGGTATGAACGACGACGGATCGCTCGCGGAAAAGATGGAGGCGCACCATCAATCTTATCTCTCCGGTTTCACCGGCATGTCCAACGCGGGAATGTCCAATTACAGCCCGCCACTGGGACCAGGGGGCACGATCTATCCGAGCTCGTTGCACAACTCGCCCAACGACGGCTACGGCTCCCTGTACACCATGAACGGCCGTCAGCACCAGGACTCGCAGCAACAGCACCAACAGCAACACCAACAGCAACAACAACAGCAACAGCAACAGCAACAACAGCAGCAGCAGCACAGCAAGTCTTACACGGTGGAGAATCTCGCGTCTAGCAATTACACGCCCAGCATGAGCCACGGGCACCCCGGTAACTCGTATCCAAACATAATACCGGGGCCCCATTACCCCGTGCCGATGGGATCGACGAACGGATACATTTTCGGCGGCCTCGAGCCCAGCTTGATGCAACGCACCTACGGGATGGGCGGTATGAGCGGCATGGGAGGAATACATCCATCCCTCGGTCACATGGCCAATCCTTATCCCTACAACGGTTCGTACTCTAGTTCCTTCGATGCCTATCCGGCACCGCCAGCAGGGATTCACGCGCCCAGCGCGAATTATCCGGGTGGTTACACCAGTGTTGGCAGCGCCACGCCGGGCACTTCTACGCCGCCGTCTTACCTTCCGTCTCACCACAGGCCGCCGGTCGACCTTGCTTACGACGGTGTATGATAATCGATGTAAAGCTATTCGACACGATAGCGATTCGAGCGCTATGTTTATCTTTTCTACGTATTTTTACACGTTTAGGATCCGTCGCCGGAATAATCGTCTAATGAAAACGCTTCTCGTTGCGGACGCTTTCTGGCACGACTTTGCTACTGCGATTCGCGAACTGCGCGCGTTTCCCGCCATACCCTACGTCTCTCGCGGGCCAACGGCCCGGTTCGTCGACTTTCGATTTTAACCTGCCTGGGCGGGACGGAAAATCGCTGGCGATTTGTGGAAAATTTGTGGAGTCTCGCATGTAAGAGTGGAATGTAAGAGTGGATAGCTTCAGAGATGTAAGTCTTTGGTACTCGTGGAGAACGCTTCGGGCTGCTTGAGGTTTCTTGAGAATTGTATTTTGGGGGAGTCTACGAAGTGCTGGGATAGTGAAAAATCAAAAATAGATATTCTTGGATGTAGAGTTGCAAGCGTTGAGGGATTTTATTAAATTCAGCAAAGTCTGCTGTAAGAGTCTTTACCTAGAGCTCTAAAGTCTTACTCTTAAGTTTTCTCAACTCTCATCCGTTTTAATTTCAATACAATCTCAGTAACATTACTTAAAACTTAGTCATAAAATAATCCATCTTCGAGGGGCAGAATACAATGTATTGCAGAACATTTTCCAATTTAATTTGGATCTTGCCGCATCTTTAAAGCTATCGACCAGCCGCAACTGACATTTCACATCCAGCACCAGATACCAGCGTCCTATCATTCCGCGGAGGTAGGTTAAAATCGTGGAGGGAGACGGGTTTGCGTCCTTCCCTCGTCAATCTCTTTAGCCTATATAGTTCACTATCTCCGCGTCAACTCTTCTCGTTCTCTACCTCTCTATTTCGTCGCGTTTCTCGTTGGTTTGTTTCTTGTCACTTCGCTCGAACCTCCTACCAGATCCCTTCCTCTCTGTCGCTCAGGATCAACGATTGCGCCGCGAGTAGTCACACGGACGCGCGGCTCGGTACCGTGGATAATGCCACCGAAAACGCGCGGCTTTTCATAAAAGTAAAAGAAACTAAAGGCTCTCCGCGAAAATGTTTTCAACCGACACCGTGGAACTGTGCTGTGCTTGCTAGACACTATCGATCTCTTTCTCGAGTTGATCGCGGATCATCGATAACGACGAAGACGGCTAGTGATGGGACTGAGACGTGATTTCTAAGCCATCGATACATTTACGTTTGAAACTGACGCTATTGTGTCAAATCATTCAAAGGAATATCTTCGAACTAGAGACTTGTGGACGCCATGGATGTAACAATCTTTTGGAGCAATAATTTACACGATTATGGTTCATACGACTGTTTAGAGGATAATTGTAGAGCGTGCGGGGTACTTGGATTAATCGCTGTCGGCCATCTTGAAACAGGATGTTGTTGTCTTAGGATTGTTGTTGCAACTCATCGTAGAACGAATCGTTACTTCCATGGCTCCCATTATAGGGGCCGCAGACGTAATGACTTTTTGATACGATTGTCATTGACGCAACTCTTTGAAAATGTCATCTCGATCGTACAGCGCTCGAGGTTGTCGCGTAATCCGCCCTGTAACGCGGCCATGTTGGATCCCAATGCGGCGCAGCTGTACAACCGATGTTCAATCAATCGTTAAGTATGCGACCCTTATTATCGAGACACTCGACTATAGATACCCATCGATTACAACAAGTTTGATACCTTTTAATCGCGTTCGCGACTGTCAAAAACGTTCATCGAATTTAGTGATATTTGTTCTGAAATTATGATTTAAAGATGAAATAATAACGATGAAATTATATCTTTCAGAAATCAATTAACTTTGAATATATAATTGAATATATTTACAATATTTGCAACTGGTAGTAGATTGTCTACATCGTCGTCTTGTTAGAAGGTCTCGATACTTGACGTACGAACGGTGTCGACGCAAGAAATACTAGGAACAAGTACACCTTACTGATTCCAACGATAACTCGTTTCAACAGCCGTTTCCGACCTCGAATGGGAATTGGCGCGCAAGTAAATCAACGAGTAGGTCATTGGATTGGTCCCATTACTAAAGACGGCGCTCAAGTTTCGTTCTCTTCTTCGCTACGTTCTCCTTTCCGTTTCTGGGCGGTTTCGCGGCGTTACTGTTATCCTTTTCATTATTGTTGAAAGGTACTCCGATCGTTTCGCTTGACTGGTCGAGTAAGTGCAATCTGTTGTCGCGTGAACGGTGGTAGTTTATCGAGGAGAACCGCTGCGGCACTTTGTCGAACCGTAACTTGTTGGAGCACCAAAAGCTTTTCACGAGCATATTATATCGATTGTTATCTTATTTTTGTTTCGTCTTCTCGTCTTTTCTGTTATCGTATGGGGAGAAATTATTTCGTTAATTTTTTTTCGTACGCGACGAGCACGCGTACGCACGTTAATATTAGCTGGTTAGCTGATGTTGACGAGTGAGATCGCTGACGAATGGTTACAATGAACCGGTAGTACTTATATTCGGGCGTTGTTTCGAGCGTTTCTTTCTTTCTTTCTTTCTTTTTTTTTTACAAGCCAACGGACAAGAAAAAAATATATCCGAATTAATGGAACATACATGGTGCACGTACGTTACTGTAATTTCCTTAACATCGACCAGAAGTAAACCTAATTATTACGAGACACACATGCATACATACATACACAAACACCTTTTCAACGATAAAGACGAAAGAAAACCAAGGCATTCCGAGAGATTTGGAAATATTTTCAGTTCCTGGTGTAAACAAATGCGATTTCGTAGAAATGGGCAAAACCGATGCATCCGTATTTGCGTACAACACATGCGTTGCAGGAAAATATATTAATTACATCAAAGCAATAACGCGGATACACGCGCGATGTACGCACGGTTGATCGCCAAGCTGTACATGTTTAATGCGAATCTAGTCAATTCGATTCGTTGAATCGTAGCACCGTTTAAACTGCGCGACAAGCCGAGAGTAATTTTGCGTGCGGATGAATTCGGGTATGACGACGATAAGTAGAACAAAACTAAACGAAAGGACAAACAAAAGAAAGAAATGAAAAATATTAATAGAAAAAAAACGACCAAGAAACATCGAATTACGCGATCGGAGGGAGTAGATGGACCCCAGACAAAATTACGAGTAAAACGACAATTATTATTGTGATTCATCGTTTTTAATTGTAATCGTTGCAATAAACGTAGAGAAGAGATCTCCTCGTTCGAAGAGATTGTATAGATAGAGTAGGCAAGGCGAGAAAGTGTAACGCGAATGGTAGGAGAAAAAAGATTGAGTGCATGGTTATCCTTCTTTGATAATGCACGCGAAGTTACGTTATGAAATTTTGATTGGAGAGAATACGAATCGGAGAGCGAGTGAGTTTTATTTAAAAAGGTGCGAAGACATGTATCTTGACTAAAACATCTAATGTACCAGTCTTTTGTTTGTTCGTTCTTTATATTCTTTGATTTACATTATTACTGCGTCTTACATCTACATTTACAGAGGCTCCTATGACTCCTCTTTTCTATCTATAGAATCTCTTTGGTTTCGCACGTGGAGATCATCCGTGGTGGGATCGTACGCGCGAAACGCTTCACCGTTAATCGATCACTTGCGTTCCATCGATTTCAAATGAAACGAAAACAACGAACGACGATAATTCGTCGTCGTCGTCGGCCGAATCTGAATCTCCTAGTCCCGTTTGTCATTTTCTACCGAACCATGAACCGACGAATCGTGAAAAAAAGTAAACGATTTTAAACGTTGTGCGCACGCACGAGCGACGAATTGTGTATGTTTTGCGGTCTGTACCGAGTCTATCGGCTGTTCAGGGGCCACGGACGTGACCATTTCTCGTGTAATGATTCGTAGTGAACAACTATCGTCGATACGACCGTTTGAACAACGATTGGAAAGTATTGCATTTGTACCAGGGCGGGGTTGTTGCACAACAACGTTGTTGTTGTTGCAGGGCGTGGCTGTTGTTACAACCGAATGTGTGGTGACTGTTTCAATGATTTTCAAGCTTGGATTTGTAATACTTTTTGATGCTTTGTGTACGAAATTTGATCAAGATCTAGTTGCGTGATTATTCTTATGGTCAAGTGCGCTGTTATTCGGTGAGATGTGTTACAAGATTATGTATTACAACTTGTTTATATTCCCTAATGTAAAATGTATTCCAGCCATGTTTATTATGCGTCGGTACCCACGATGGTATTTCTTTTTTCGATAAGAAATCGTTGCGTCGCTAATAAAAATCAATGGGTCCAACTGTTGAGTGATTCGATGCTAATAGACGAATCAAAGCAGAGAATCCAAAAGTATCACTCAACAGTCGCACAACCGAATGCACCCAACATGAAACAACGTTAGACAAAATTCTAGGCTTCAACTAACCGGAAGTTTACCAATATCTTCGTCTCGTTCCCTTCTTTGGAAAATGTACGAAATATTTGCAAATTTCACGTTAATCGAAGCCTAGGATTTCGCTCCAACTCTGACGTAAGCGGTCGATTGGTCGTGTCGATACGTGATGTGATAAATCGTCGCGTCTATGGTCCCTATTAGAATAAAGAAAGCGTCGCGTACGACGACGTTCGGGCAGAGTGTTTCCATGTACAGACTGAGCCACGCGCCGTTAAGCTTCTCGCTTATGAAGTTTGTAAGCTTTTTTCTAACGAAGCCGCATATTTAATAGTTATTATATCGTAAAACGCGTCGTTTAAGGACAATGCACGGGATAAATAATTTAAGACCGATCGCGGGGACGCCTTCTTCGTCCGTGAAAACGAAACGGACGCGGCGAAATCTCGGCGAAGAGAGAAGTTCTTCGACGAACGCTGTCCAGAGGTAGCCAGAATTTTATTCGTTTGATGAATAACGAGTGAAGTCTCTTCACAGCGAAGTTTACTTTGTTCGCGACGTTTATTCCATTGAATTCCGTAGTAGTGTCACGTCTAATGTTGGTAAATCGAGGGAGCTAATTATATCGATATGTGAAGCAGAATTAAAGAATTTTTTTTTTTGTAAATTGATGAAACAAAGGGATGTACACAAAGGGTAGAAAACGTTTAAAATGAAATGAAGGGATATACAACGGGATAAATCATAGCAAGCAATCTTATCGATATTCGAGGCACTACCTCCTTTAAAACGAAGCACAATTTTATTGTGTAATTAACATCGTCATTTTTTTTTTGCTTTACAAACAACGAATCACAAGTTTACTTTTTTCATATTTCGTGCGTTTAAAGGAGAATTCTGGGCATCCCTGAACGGAGTAGAATTAGGCGTCCCCGTAGTCGTAACCTCGCACCCCGCTACCGCCATATTGAACGTCGTTCTCGTTGCAATTTGTTTATCGGTTTAAATAATCGTTGACTCTCGACATCGCTGTGAAATATTCATACGTTACCGTGATTTTTATAGTTATCGCGTTATGTTGTCTCGTTAATTATATTTCATTGCATCTGCGCGTTTCGAACAATCGAGGATCGAGACGTTGTCCGCGCGTCGATACGAGCGATCGACGAGCGCGTAAAACAGGTATCGATTTTAAATACAGATCCACGGCATAAATCGACATCCTCCTTTGTCGCTGTACGACGCTGTAAAATTATGCATCCGGCATGATTGATATATATAAATAAATAAATAAATGTACGTACGCGCGCGCACGCGTATGCGCGGCTGTAAGCGAATTAAACGGTAACGAGAGTAGACGAAGCCCGCGCGTTTACGCGTACGCGTGCGTACGTTTACAAGATATACATAAAGTATAAATATATTATATATTGACTATCTACGATAAGCGAGAAACATTTATCTCGAGTATTCACATAGGATGTGTTGAAAACATTTAAAATGATGCACAGGGTATAGATGAGAAGAATCGTTGGTATAATAACATGATGTCTATATAATGAATGTTTCTTTTGTTCTCTATCGGCCTCAAGGACACAATGGCTCGTACGATCGACAATTAACTATAGTAGATGTTTTTCAAGAATCCATTCCGATTCAGTGATGGAGCAGTTATAGCGTTAAGTGTCTGTCGGTGTTAATCGTTTTTCATCGATAAGCGAAATGCGAAACGAGCAAAACGAAACGAAACGTAACGAAACCAGAGAGAAGCAAGAATCCAAGATGCAGAACAAGGGAAAACGGAAACGAACGCATACGCCGCGTCGAACGGAACCAGCCATCGCTACACGAACTAATTGAACATTTCGTCGATTAATCGAATTAACTTGATTGTAAATTGATCGCTAAGGATTAACTATTAAGTATAAATATATTATACAGATTTAAGTGGTTTCGCTGTTGATCGTATCGAAATAAAAAAAAAAAAAAAAAAACGAAAGATGTCATGGTAAATTTCTTTAAAATAGTATATATACGTATATATGATTTCGTATTCGTAAATGTATTAACGTTGACACCGTTCTATTAGATTCGTAATTATAGAACTACAAACGAGAGGAGAGAGCGGGGGGTGAATTTTGAAGAGGTACAATTTCAAGCCGTGAAACTTTCCTTATACTGCTAAACGTAGATTAATATGTACTCACCAAAACACAAAACATTGTAGCATAACGATATTATTACACGAATTACTATCAAGCGTAGGTAGTTCTTTTTTCTTTATTAATTTTAAAAATGTCTCTCACGCGAGCTACTGTTTATGTATAATAATTACAGTTCTGCAGTGATATTAAATAAAGTATGAATAAAAGTATATTTAAAAGTCAAAAAGTAACAACATAAACTGTTTTTGAAATTCGAAAAATTTATACATTCGCACGTGCGTTAATCATTTTATGACGTTACGTTGCATAAAAGAAAAGAAGGAGCTTATTCTCGCTCACCGATAATTACCATTTTCGGTGCATGAGATTATTATAGAAACTATAGAGAGTATACTCTCGAGAAACTATTGAAGCTGTGACATTCTTCGTTATATCTCTTAATTGGTAAGTATAAATACTCAAGTTACTATTTATATGAAATAGTTGCAGTGCTAGGTGAATCTATACAGACATCAAAGAAGGCATTAGAAATAAAAATGTAAGCAATAGATTAAAAGAAAAGTGTACATTTTCATACATTGCGTTATAGATGAAGCTACTGCAGTACAAAGTAAAGTATATAAAAAATGTAAAGTGCATTTAAAAGTAGGCAGTATAAAGAGATCTCGATCTATAAGCATTAATACAATATTAATTCATCTGCAGAATGCTCAAGTCTATACAGGATTTGTCATGTAAAGTATGTAATGTTACAACCCAGAATTATATTTTAATCTAAGTTTATGATAATATTTACCACAGATTATGGAAATAATAGTTACATTCTTCTTCAGCACTATGCAGTTAATAATTTTATATGAAGTAAATGATATAAAATCATATTAAAAAGAATTATTTCTATTGGTTTTGTAATTAAAGTTTAATTTTAATTCATATTCAAATTTTCGCGCGCATTTTCAGTACATAGGCGTAGCCATCTAGCGGTAGAGAGGTTGAACTAACTTTGGAGTTCGGTCAGCGCCTCTATCGGGAAAACGTCCAAGTTTGTCACCGAAATAGTTCATACTTGGAATGGTAGATGGCGCCATTTGTTCACTTACCGACGTGTCGGTAATTTCAAACAAATGGCACCATCTAGCAGTGTACATAGGAACTATTCGGCGACAAACTTGGACGTTTTCCCGATAGAGGCGCTGACCAAACTCCAAAGTTAGTTCAACCTCTCTACCGTTAGATGGCTACGCCAATGTACTGAAAATGCGCGCGAAAATTTGAATATGAATTAAAATTAAACTTTAATTACAAAACCAATAGAAATAATTCTTTTTAATATGATTTTATATCATTTACTTCATATAAAATTATTAACTGCATAGTGCTGAAGAAGTATAAAAAATAAAAAGATTAACTTAGTGTTCAGTTGGCTCCGCAAATACATAATACATATGTGGACATACTAGCACTTGTAGTTCCTTTTTTTACAAAAAAAATCGAAATGAAATAAATAATTTAAATTACTTTGCGAAAAGTTTTTAGTGAATTCAGTACAAGAAAATTATAGAAAATAATTTAAAACAAAGTTTATTTAATATAAAACGGTTAATTGACTTATCATGTACAAACGATATTGTTGAGCTTCCTTTAGGATAAGTCAAACAATTCAATTTTATACAACGTTAGGAGAATGCGGGACTTACTAACAGGATCTTACGAAAAGTCATTATGAAATGAATTTAATTTAAACATTATACAGCCGATGATAAAAGTGTAATGCTTTCATTCTTACTGCCTGACTGGTTGTAAACTGTTATTCTTTTACAAGTATCTTATAATTATAATAATAGTATAATATTAATATTATATCAGACAGATTCACACAACGTTCGCAGTATGAAAAGTGATTTTTTTCTTTATATACTTTTTGTTTCATTTACGTTCATTTCTGCTAATGTTTACGCTCCCCAATGACTAATACATGTAGCGCAAATACTTGGTAATCGTTTCCATTTAAAAGTGAAAAATGTGTAAAAACATGAACCTTCGATGCGACGACGGTATAGAGCATTATTTTGGGGAAGGGAATTTGCGTATTGTTTTTCACTTGATTTCTCTCATTAATATTAATAATTTTGGATTCGCTGAAATACTCCTAATTCCTGTCAGTGGCTCGGAGCTTCTCTTCGACAGCTTCCTCGGATGCCTCCGAAAGGTCTGTTGCCTGTATGTACTTTTGCACACCAACTAAGGACTTTTTCAAAGCATCAAAAGAACTGGAGTACAACATCTTCTTCTTAACTTTAGCTGTGTCGGGACACCACGACATCAAGAACAACTTTTGTTTCTTGGATGCCTGAAAAATAACAAGTTTCATTGTAACATTCACATGCCTGGATAACATGTTTATTCGTTTTTATGATCAATAAAAAAAAACCAAACATTACCTCAGAAGTTCCCTGACACTGATGAGTGTATTCGAAATCGAAGAGGCCATAGCGACATTCTTCGCTACCACCTTTTTGCAAATCTTCGAGGAAGGCGTCGTAAGCCGTATCGCGTGGTCCGATGACTTCAACGTCAATTTGCTTCTCGTCCTTAATGTAAAAGATTACATATCGATGCTTTTTGTCTTTTTTAATCTCCTCGTACGTTGTCTTACAAACGTCAGCTACTGTTACTCCAGATGCCTAAACAAATCAAAACAAAAACGAACGGCTATTAATTATCTTTATCAGCAAGAAAGTCAAGTAAAAAATTAATGGAAGGTTTCGAGTATACGCAGCCGTCGTCGATACTCTAACGATAAATCGAGTGTAATACTGAGCTCCCAACACGTTGCATAATCGTTCGATGAAAATACGCTGTTTAGAAAACTTAATCGCACCTGTTGAAACAGATATCGGCGACAAGAAACTTGTAACCGTTCATACTATTTATAAAATGGTTCTCTATCGTATGAATACGAACATGTCTACATAGGAGACCGTGTCTAGGAATTTCAGCGCATGGGGCAATTCGATTTTTTTTATATTAACCATTAAGACAGAAATGTAATAATACAGTGATAGTTCAGTGTAACAATTTATTCTAAACAGATATTATTTTATAAATGAGAACAGAGTGTTACAGTAGTAGTCGATATAACTTTTTTTCTCTTCTAAAGACAACCTGTCGACGCCCACATAAGATGGCGCTCAGGAGCACGTGTCTCTTCTGGCCTGCCTTGTCACGGCCCTGCATGAACGCCTTTTTTCGTACACGAAATTTAAGTGCAATCGCGAAACCTTTATTTTGACGAGAAATCAGTCAGAATACCACATAATTAGAATTAATGAATGTAGTGGACTACAAGTGCATTAGTAATGGACAAATGTTCTGTAGCCCCTGTCATGCAATCCCCACCCCAGACGTCGATAAGTGATCCCTCTTTTAGTACCGTGCGAGCGAAGATTTACGAGGACGTCAGACATCTTTCTCCACTGCGATATATCGCAGTCGTTGACTGACGAGGTGATCGTGGTAGTATCGGAGCTATCATGACGTATCTAAAGTCCCTAGATATACAAAATACCGATACAGGACATACAGGTTATATGACTTTACATTAGAAAACGAATAATTTAAACTGCATCGTTGTATTCTAAACATTATTCTTTTAGGAGACTTTGGTTAATACCTACTTCTCCTAATAACTACACTTTCAAATTTAAAATAGTCTAAACACAGGAAGTTGACGAACAGATTTTAAATATATTGAGCTGTCCGGAAAGTCCATGTTGATTTTTGGTAGGTGGTACAGGTCTGAATATATCGAAATGGTTGAAAACAAATAACATGTATACATCCCTTAAAAGGTGAAACGGTTGTGAAACAAAATGGCACCTATGTAATTCAATAAATACATGTATATATATTATATGCCTTTGAATTTTTCTTAGAAATTGGCACGAACTTTCTGGACAACCTAATAGAATGTGTTATAGACCTGTACAAATACATTGACGAATATAGCCCATGTTTAAATGTAAGGACATATTTTACAATTTGAACATTTAGCATTTCCTTTCTTTATTTATAACTTTACTTCTAATCGATACTTTTCCAAATGAAGCGATAAGCTGGAACCAAAATGGATTCCAGTGGTTTGTGTATCTAGGGACTTTAAACGCTATCAGTATTACGCGTCGTGTTTAGTCGGGCCGTTTAAGCTTATTTCGCGGGCAAACGTGGGGGATGTACCGAAATAAATTCTTCCCACGCATGAATCCTATACTAAAAGAGATCGGACGTCCATTTCTAAAGTTATCCCTTGCGCGCGGGGCACGTGCCACACGGTACGATGGTCCGTTCGACTTCGTATTTCCACTCTGTGGAAATTTGTGAAATACGTCCATGACACAACGTAAAGATTTTTAGAGGTGGGGGAGAGCAGAGAGAGAGAGAGAGAGAGAGAGAGAGAGAGAGAGAGAGAGAGAGA